>NC_133474.1:23162353-23281568 GCF_025370935.1 Choristoneura fumiferana | reverse complement strand
ACCCAGGATGTCCACTACCAGATTATTGTATTGTCACGCAAATTAACATAATCATTCCAAATTTCAAGTCAATCTGACTACTGGAAGTTGGTCAAATTATACTTGCAAGATTGACTACAGACAGACAGACAGATAGAACAGACAACGGGACAGGTGAAACTAAATAAAAGCTTGTAAAAAGCTTGTTATAAAAAAATACACACTTCATCCGAAAATCCTATACCTATAATGTTAATTGCTATGATCATGGTTTACCGGTATTATAAAAATCTTACAAGCGTAGGTACACTTTTAGTAAAAAACACACAATTTTATAGTATTAAAAAATGTGTTGCGACTATACCTGTGTCAGATTTCACAGCATGTCCTATGCTGTAAGGATTATATTGTAGTCCTTTTAGCGCCTTAGATATTTCCTTCCTTCCTCCAGACAATAAACTTGTTTGTTTTTTGGAAAACTGTGGCTCTGTCCCATTTGGAGGTCATTTTGCCATTGTCTTGAAGGTTTACCGTTTTACCCGAACAAGCGCGATTCTTCTACATTAAATTATTATTGAACTGAAGACGACAATAAATTTAAAAATTACTGACATACAAATAAATGTGACTAGTGGTGATAGTCTGGATGACATTTCCATGACATTATATTTTTAATTATCTAACCAGCCAGTACTTCATTCTAAGTTTCTTTAAAAACCTCTTTCATTCAGCCTATTTTGTTATGATTGCTAGACGAATATTACACCGATATAACCTAATGCTTTCGTTGTTAGTGTTTTTTTTAGCGACTTTTTTTCTTTTTTAGTACAATTTTATTAGGGAACGTGCCAACGGAACCTATTGGTGAGACTCCGCTGTCTGTCTGTCCGTCTCGCATCTGTTACATCCCAGCCTCCTCTCAGAACAAGAGGGCTTGGGCCATAGTTCCCACGCGGGCCCAGTGCGGATTGGGAACTTCACTTCACACGCTTTTGCAGGTGGTAGGACCTTGTGCAAGGTCGCGCGCCGGATTGCTACCACCACCTTGCTCGCTAATCCTGCCGTGAAGCAGCAGTGCTTGCACTGTTGTGTTTCGGCGTGGAGAGTAAGACAGCCGGTGAAATTACTGGCACTGAGGTATCCCATCTTAGGCCTCTAGGTTGGCAAAGGCAACGCATCTGCAATGCCCCTGGTTTGCAAATGTTTTATGGGCGGTGGTGATCGCTTACCATCAGGAGACCCACATGCTCGTTGCCATCCAGTCGTATAAAAAAAAACGCACCATTGAATTGCTTCGCAGGTTTGTGCAGGTTTCCTCACGAAAGCAGTGCAGGGTTCCGACTGTTAACAGGGCTCTATCTCTTGAGTCGTAATAGTCAGACACTTGATTTTCACAGATTATGTATTACAAATACTAAAAACAGAATAAAATAATTATTTAAAGGGGGCTCCCATACACCAAATGACTCGCATTTTGGCGGTTTTTTGTGATAGGGTAACAAGGAATTCCAAAAAATATATTACTTATATGACCGCGGCATGGCGCTAGCGTCTACGCAATGTAGCAAATATTTAGTTACATTTTTACACACGTGTGATATTTTGCCCGAGAACTATGAAAGTTTATCTAAGTTCAGGACTGCCAATGAAAGTAAATACGCTAGGCTAGGTATTTTATCCTAACCACCCGGTTTTTACTTACATACAGCCAAACCATTCAAATTTTGACCCGCTAAGTGAATTGTAACAAACAAATTACACTACGCTTTTGTTGCGATACGCCATTATTTTACAAGCTTTTTATTAATTAATAATAAGTATAGAACATTCTTGTGTTGTTGACCAAATGGTGGAACCAATGCAGATGTCGAAGCGCGCATAAACAGGGCTCGTGCCGCATATGCACAACTCAAACCGGTCTGGACGTCCACGTAATAGCACGGCGCACAAAAATCAGAGTTTTCAACTCAAATGTCAAATCGGTTCTCCTGTACGGGTGTGAGACCTGGCTCGTCAAGAAAGCAATCACCAGTAAACTCCAGGTTTTAGTGAACAAGTGTTTGCGTCGCATATTAGGAGTTTATTGGCCACGAACCATTACAACACTAGACTGTGGGAGTTGACGAGCCAGAAGCCAATTGATATGGAGATCCTATTGAGGAAGTGGCGCTGGATCGGACACGTGTTGCGGAGAACCGATGCTCATCTCGCCAAGCAAGCGCTGGAGTGGCAAGCTGCTGGTAGTAGGAGGCCAGGCCGACCCCGAATCACCTGGAGACGATCGGTTGAGAAGGAGATCTCCCTAATTGGGTACCATTGGCGAGACCTAGAAGCCACAGCACAGGACCGTGACGCATGGAAGTCCCTACTGCGAGCCCTATGTCCCTGCTGAGGGACTACAGGAATTCATCATCATCATCATCATAGAACATTCTTGAAGGCATCTAGTGGTTCAAGCAAGTTTTCATGTGGTAGAGCCTTACTGTAACCACTTGCTGACTGCAGTACAAATGGGCCGGCTCGACCGGAGTAGTACCAACCTCCATCTGAATACCGGCGTGAAATAGTACCTTTGCCCAACTCCCCTCCCCCTTTTATCCTGCCCCATACCGCCCAATTTAGCCCCCCCCCCTCCTCCCTTTTAGGCCGGCAACGCACCCGCAGTCCTAATAATGCTGTAGGTGACCAAGGGCGGCGGTGATCACTTACCATTAGGTGACCCGCATGCTAGTTTGCCAGCTATTTGATAAAAGAGTAGATTGATGACCTCAAGAAAAAACATTACTTTCTTTGGTTTGACCTGACTTAAAAATACTGAATTTCATGGTTAATTGCACTTTATCGAAATGCTATTACTTATTCTTTGTAAATAAACATAAAAAAGTAAAAAAAAAAAAGAAAAAGAATCATTATGCGTCATCGAGTTTCGAACTCCTTCTCTTACTACATACTTCTAAGAATTGGTACCACTGAGCCAAACTAGGTGGTCACGTGACCGCCCGAAATAGTCAATACCTTTTTACAACAGATTATATTTGACATTAGCTACTCACACCACAGTAAAATGGATCAAAATTTACTGCATCATACTGAAATTTAGGTATTATAGATCCTCTCCATTTTGTGATTTTGCGACAACAATATGCCCCATAACTAACTATCCTCAAAAAATCGCGTCGAAATAACGTCTGTGGAAGAAATATTGATGTACCAAAGTTTGTATGGAAGACGACGCACCTTAAGCTTGAATAGGTAATAGGTTTACTGTTATCGCAAAATTGTTTACGCCGAGCTCAAGGAGCTTTCGTAGAGCGTCTACGACGTGCCGCCTGCGTAGCACACAGTAGCAGTGTTCTATCTTATCTAATTAATACCAAACGAGCAATTTTTGTAATAAGCGGGTGTGGCCTGTAATACAAGCAAATAATTAAAACATAGATCGTAGTCGTCAAACTGGACAACATTAGCTCAGCGACTTTTAAAAATAATGGAGACGTTAGATTTTCCTTTTTTCATACAAATTAAATACTGCTGTCAATGTACGCCATGCTAGAACACAACTGACGTCACCCTGCAAATATCAAGCATTTTGCTTTACATTGCTTCTTCGAATAAACTTTAAAGTGTAATAAAAATTAAAAAACTAATTATTTTTAAAAGTCGCTGAACTAAATGTAGTTAATTTTGACGAGTATGATCTATGTTTTAATTATTTTCTCATATGACAGGTCACAACCGGTATATATTTCGACGCTCTCGGAAACGACTCCATCGATTTTGATCAAATTTGATATGTAGGGGTTGTCGGGGATAAAAAATCGATCTAGCTTGGTCTTATCTCTGGTAAAACGCTTATCTATCGAGCTTTAGCCCGAGCAAAGCTCGGTCGCTCAGGTACTAACACGTGAAACGCGTAAACACTTTTAAAATATTAAACTAAGTAGGTGAGCGCTTATCATAATTATTATAAGTCATAATTTTCTTCCAGCCGAAACCGTATTTTTTTTTTAGAAATGTTGAAATAGTCAACCTGTTTAGCTCTACTGGGTGATTCGGGTCATGAGCAGGAGTGAAAGGGGTGATGGGGAGATTCACACTGAGCAACTTTTACTATGGGACCAGTTACGAAATGGCAAAAAAATCTGCTTTTACATACATTTCGGATAATTAGCGATCAATTACCTCTTGATTAGATGGTTTTTTTTTCGCGATTTCCTTGCTGGTCCCATAGTAAAAGTTGCTCAGTGTGAATCTCCCCATCACCCCTATCTCCCCTGCTCATGACCCCGGAATCACGCCCCAGTATACCCGTAGGTTGGGTTGGGTCTCCTTTATGAAAATTTGTAACAATTTATGGGTTCATAGAAAAAAGAGTTATGCTAAAAATTACATTATTGGCAATTCTGCGAAAAATTTGATAAAAGCTATGGAGTACCCTTTCCAGGGTCTGAAACTACCTTCATACCTCCTTTAAGTCGGTTCAGCAGTTTCAATATAAAGACGTAACAAACTTTTGGCATTTATATTATTAGTTAGGAAATGTCTGTCTAACTATCACGCTTCATGAGATACAGCCTGGTAACAGACACATAGACACAGGGACAGCGAAGTCTTAGTAATAGGGTGTCCGTTTTTACCCTTTGGGTACGGAACCCTAAAAACTAGATTCTGATATATTAAAAATGATGAGTACCTGACTATTGAAAAAGCATTTTAGTCTCTTTGTAGTTTGTCAAAGCACTAAACAATCTATATAGTTAAGTAGTCGTCTATAATTATTAAACTCTCTATTATTTTCGTGTAAATGCAATAGGCAAACCGATATCGTCTCAATTGCGTTAATTATTATTAAATTAATTAAAGCAATTGAGACGACTCTCAATTGCTTTAATTCACTTTATTTCGTACAATTTCTTATTCCTAAAATTATTTGAAACGGCGTCAAGCCCGCGTAAGAGGAACCCAGAATTTATCGATTCGTGAATAGACGGAGAGCTTATTTCCTTTTTGCCTACGTCACTCGGGCAATTTTTGTAACACGTTACTAAGACTGCCTAAAAAGTTTCGATCATTTTATGAGTGAAATAGCAGAAACTGAGTTCAGTGAATAATTTATAAAGAATATTGTCGATCATACAAAAGTTATCTATTTTATTTGGGTTACTTTATTGGTTTTGACTGACTATATCTTTTTTAGCTATCATCGATCATCATCCCAGCTTATTATACGTGTGCTCGGCACAGGCCTCTTCTCAGAATGAGACAGGCCTTATCCCTCACGCGGGCCCTGTGCGGGTTAGAAACTTCACACACACCATTAATATGCTTTGCAAGTCTCTACAGTTTTCCTCACGATGTTTTCCTACACCATAAAGCTCGTTTTCGCATGAGTTTTTAGTGATTCTCTATAACAATTTTTTTGGTATTAATACAATAATAACCATTTATTTAATTTAGTATTACCTATTTTATTACAGTAAGTTATTTTCTGATTTGATTTGTTATAAATGTTTTAAGTAATATAAGAATTGTAAAGTATAGACATTGAAAAGCCAGTAATATTCATTTAGGGCGTTTCTTGCGGCGCATTCTTCTTGGCAATGATGGTCTTTCCGAAAGCGCTGGTAGTTTAAAAAAAATGACGTGTAAAAGTGCCCATTGCGGCCTATTTACTGAATAAATCATTTGAATTTGAGGGGTGGTAATTGAACTGTCTTCCTCATCATTTTCTGATGCGGGCTTAACCATCTTTAAAAACCCGAGTAGTTGTCATACTTTGATTATAAGAAAAATAATAATTTATTCGTTATTCGCAAAACAAATACAATACACATAGACAAATTAAGAAAAATAAAAATAAAAGCAAGTTTAAACGAAATCGCGAAGCGGTCCTGGCTCAGCACAGTGTTGGCTGTGTGGGCCAACGCTGGTCTATATTATGCCTCAACGACATGCCCCAAGACAACTAGCGCTCGCGCTATGAGCTGTCAATATGATTCAACGTATTGCAAGGCTTTTGCGCGACGTGACGCAACGAATTCCCGTATTTATTCCACTCAGCTGCCACGGAACCATCAATCTTAATTATTGCGAAAACGATATCTCCTTTGTTTCTGTCAGTCATTTTGTCTCTGTAAACATCCGGAAGCAATAACTGGTTCGTTTTTGGGGCAACACTGCTCGTGACCCACTTAACCTTATTATCCGCTTACTTGTGTTTGTGGGCGTTGTTTGTATTCTCTGAAGTAAGGAGGCTAATTCATTAAAATTATATTTTGAGAGACTCAGTTTACGTTTGTCACAGTTTTTGTTACTCATAATCTTTTCCCCCGCCAAAACCGTATTCAACATTTCTTTTAAAGTCATCCTGTAGAACTCTATAGAACATGACAGATTTCGACTTTCAAAGGATTTCGCACACAAACACTGTTACTTGATTGCGATGGCGAGCGTCAGAAACGTTAGGCAATACAGCCTATCAGGTTAGGTTTATTTCATAACAATGCTGCATAATTAATTGAGTCAGAGAAAAAAAGGAACATTTTCATTATGACGCACAACAATGCGAGCTGATATAGACACGGATATATCTATACTAGTGTTTTTTTTTTAATAGCTGGCAAACGAGCATGAGAGTTCACCTGACGGTAAGTGATTACCGCCGCCCATGGACACCTAGAGCATTATTAGGAGTGCGGATGCGTTGCTGGCCTAAAACGGGGGCTAATGGGGGAGGGAAGTTGGGCCTCCGGATCTCCCACTCACCGTACTAAACACAGTAGCAAAACACATTTCACGCAGGTATTCTGTGGGAGTGTGGTACTAACCCGGCCGAGCCGGCCCATTCGTGCAGCCAGCAAGTGGTCACAGTAAAGCTCTACCACATAAATAATGTGCAATTTGTTCAAATTATACCTAAAGACTTCAGCAGATATTTGGAATAGTTTGAGTGCGCCCTTGTACCTAATTGCTTTTCAGGATCAATGTTTAAAGTTCATTGCGTCAAATGCGTGACAATATTTTCAATAAATACTTCCAATTCAAAGCCTTTACATGTCATGTAGCTTACCTACTAACAAGTAGTAGACAGCTAGTATACAATTTTTGAACTTATAGCTTTATAAAATAAATAATTTATACAGTAGAAGATGTAGATTAAAAGCTAAAGACTTTAATGGGCTTGTTATAAACGCAACTACAATCTTCTACTCCCTTTCTATCCCACGTCATAAAATGAAATCACAACATAGATAATCAAATCCGGAAATAATTTCTTCCGTACATAACAATAGCACTTACTCCATGTAACAGCATTCCCCCCACTATCTCGACACTCAGTTTTCTCATGCAAATGCTGCGGTGCCCGAATAGCTTTGTTTCCGAATTGTTTCACCCCCCAATTGCTCTTTCATTCTTGTTTCGCGTTTTATTTGTACGCCGTTTTATAAAACGAGTTACAACTCGACAAGCTTTTTTGTGCCCCATCGATTTCTCTGGCAAGTTTTGACAAGTGCACGGAGGGTTTAGCAAGTTCAGTGGGTGTGAGTGGTGCGTTTTAATGTATGATGCAAGTGTACGATTCTATCGGAGTAAGGTTGTGTGTGGTAGTTTTATTTTGAACTTGCATTGTAAAACCAAAAATACGATAAATAAGTGGCCATGGTAGCTAAGGCTTTAACCCCCGACCCCGACGTAGAGAAAGAGTGGTGTTATATATATATTTTTTTATTCGACTGGATGGAAAATGAGCAAGTGGGTCTCCTGATGCTAAGAGATCACCACCGCCCATAGACACCTGCAACACCAGGAGGATTGCAGATGCGTTGCCAACCTAGCGGCCTAAGATGGGATACCTCAAGTGCCCGTAATTTCACCGGCTGTCTTACTTTCCACGCCGAAGCACAACAGTGCAAGCACTGCTGCTTCACGGCAGGATTAGCGAGCAAGATGGTGGTAGCAATCCGGCAATATTATAGTTAAGCTCGACGCCAATGTCAATCTGTCTGTGATATTACAATACAATACAATAACTCTTTATTGCACACCAACACATAGTAAGTAGTACAGAAAAAACAGGTATATTCACAGAGATTTTCTGAGGTAAGCAATAGGCGGCGTTATCGCTTCAGAGTGATCTGTTCCAGACAACCTTTACAATAGATGGATGGAGAAGTAAGAAATAATATATTGTTGTACTGTGTCTATTGTACAGTGGAGTTCATGAATTTGTGAGCAAAAATTTGATCAAAAATATCTGAACACATCTCTATTGTTAACAGCGTAGAAGCGTGTTCAGATATTTTTGATCAAATTTTTGCTCACATGTTTATGAACTCGACTGTAGGAGTATTATAGGAATATATTGTAGCTCTTTAATGGATATACCGATTTCAATGCAATTTTTTTTAACGTGAAAGGGCGTTTCTTTGCCTTGGTTCTTAGCTAAGTTTGATAAAAAAACTGTTGAGCCGTTTTGAGACATTGAACTTTCAAATTACGTCTCGCGATTGTTTCAACTTTTCTAACTTTGCGAGGTTTGGCCATATGTATGGTCTTCGTGTGTTTGTAATGAAACACAGTAGCAGTGTTGTACTGTTTTATCTAATATTGACAGGAGGCGCAGTATTTTTTACATTAAAACAGACCGTGATTGACCTCTAATCTCACCTGATGTTAAGTGCAGGTGAGGCCAAAGATCACTGGTTCAGTAACAGCCTATTCACTCTAGCCTTGAAGAGCCCTATATGAGTAATATCACGTCTCTCATTTCAATTAAAGCGCAGTACTTTCATAATTAGATACTACGAGTGTAAGTTCGCATTCTTACACAATTATGGTCACAACCGAGTTACTTACGTCACTACAGCATAATAACTTACTTGTTGACGAGTTAGTTACTTTAAATTATAAAGCAAGCTTAGTTTAGTTACTGATGAGCTAGAACCACTTACATTCAACTTAGCAACACACCTGCGACACAACTTAGTCTGTGCGACATAAATGTCTTTATGCTATAATGACACTAAACGTGTCGTTGAGTAAGAAATGTAAAAGATCGAAGTCCACTGTTACGCGCATCTGCAAACTAACGCCAAGTTAATCAATCATTGAAATATACTAATAATTATTGTAAAATAACTTATTCAGGACGAAACGTAACGAGAGATTTTCTTTAAAATATTGTGTCATTATACAATGATAATGCCTTGTACGTTCATAAATGAGCCGCATTTTAAAAACGAACCAGCTGGCAGCTGCGTTTGGCTGCTTTAGAATTAAGAAATGGAACGTTTCAATTTAATGTAAAAAATTGAACTACGATTAAATATTATCTCACTATTATAAAAACCAGAACTTTTGAAAATATTTCTGTCAAAGCTTGAACATTTTATAATAACGCAAGTGTTGCAACTGCCACCCCCTTATAAGGGCCCTCGTCCAAACAGCGTTTAATCGCTTCACTCGCTCACGGAGCGCACAAAGCTATAATTAGTGGCGGAGGTGGCATCGTGCGCCCTCAGACGGCACTCGGTGCACCCGACGTGTGCGCTCAATTGCGGTTGCAACCGTAACACTTCAACAGTGCGCTGAAGGGCAGTAAGTATAACTTGCGCTATTATTAAGAAACAGGATCAAAAAGTAATAACGTTTCATGTGTGGTGGCGCTTTTGTCCGGAGCATCTCGGGGGGGGGGGTTGATTTCACTTAAGTAAGTCAGTTTGTAATGTAATGTTTAACGATATTGATTGATGTATTGCATTGTTGACGTGACTATATAGTTGCACAACAATTGAAAAGTTAAAAAAAAGTCAGATGTTTCTATGAGTGAATTTATTTGATAACTTAATACTCCAGTACGGTTTTTTTCATTGCCAATTTTTAATGGTAATATAACATAGTCACGTCTTTGACAAGGTACATTTTGGTCTTTTTTATGTTTGGAATTGTATAATACCAATTTTATTGCACAATTTGTTTGCATTGTTATTAAATTCTCGTAAGTAAGAAGTGTAGGTAATAAAATAATTAAATATAAAGACTGGAAGTTAAGTTTTCAAAGAAACTAAAAATCTCTTTTTCAAAGTCAAAGTCAAAATATCTTTATTCAATTTAGGCTATAACAAGCACTTAATATGAATGTCAAAAAAAAAGTCTACCACCGGTTCGGAAAAACCTCTGCTGAGAAGAATCCGGCAAGAAACTCAACGAGGTATATATATTTTTTTAAAAACAGATTTACAATATTATTAAATGATATGTATACATCACAAGTATTTAACACAACTTTATTTTTAACACAGTAGGTTCGCTATTTGAAGGGATCGCTCATGCGGATCGGAATTATTTCCAAATATCCCTGTCCATGATATAATCATTAACTTTATAATACGCCTTTGATATTAATGTCTAACTGTACTGTTTTAACTTGTTTCTTTGGATTTTGGTTATTGGGTACTGAAAATAAAAACGATCAACTAAAAAATATACATCAAAGAGGCCATTCTGAGAAATAGCCTATAATTAAGTCAGGTAGTAATTAAAAATGGTTCTCTTTGAACGCACTAAGTACTGTTCAGACGTCGCTGGGCGGAAAAAATTAAAAACCTTTTTTTATCATGCTCATTAAGTGTCAGACCTTAACAGCCAAAAAACTTCGTTATAAACGCAAAATTCGATGGTCAGTCTAGAAGGTAAATGTGCTAAGTGCTTTTGCAGTTTTAAAATTTTGAATTTTTAACATTTGAATGCCAAATGTAAAAAATACACACGCTGTCGCGCTCTCCCGTTCGCTCTTACCAAAATAAGAAAATAAAAAAAAATCACTTAGCACATTATGTCTTCTAGTCTGGACCATCGAATTATTTATGCTACTTTGTTCATGCAGTCTAACCATATTTTTTGTATTCCTTTCCATTTGGTTTTTAAATAAGTAAGAGTCATTTTCTTGTTTTGCTATTCTGAAAAATCTCCCCTAACTGCACTTTTATTATTAAGGTGTGCCAACTTTTTTCTTTAGCTCTAGGGGTTAAGGCTATCTAGCAGTCAAGTCACGTTATATTTGGAAAAGATGATAAAGTTTCATATTTCTATCTACAAAACATAAATACACATAAATTAAAAGGATCGTAACAAATAAACAAGAATAGTCATCCTATGTTCACGTAACGAGCAGAGACAATAACAATAAAGGCTAATGTATACCGCATTCATACCCAAATGCAAAATATAATAAGCATTCCCGCTAATGCGGTCTAATGGCGGCTGGTGTAAGGATACGGCAAGTTTCACGTGGAATCGGGTTTCGTCGTCGCCGACGCGGCTTCGGATCGTCGTATCGCGCTAAAAAGACGTAAGTTACAAATACGACTTACGCCTTTTAAGTACGGAATCGAGAGAAAAGATCGAAATTCCATTTACTGACATGTCATATTTATTACAGTTGTTTTTGATGTGTAAATTGTACACTTAAGTACCTATGCCGAGTTAGCGTAAAAACATTTTTTTAAACGAAAGTGACACAAAACTAACAGCTTAGCTACACCATTTTATTGGGTGGTTATTTTAAGGATCCTAAGCAATAAAAATATTCAGCATTAAGATGTTAAAAAAAAGTATGAATCCCTAAGTCCCTTTGAAGAAACCAGATGCAAGTTTAATGATGAGATTTAGGTGCTCTTACCAATGCCGAATAATAGTATTATTTTTAATCTGTGCCTTTACTGACTTCTTTCTACTTACTTACTGACTTAAAAAATATGTCACCTATCAAATATATATGCTGCCCTCTAAGCCAAAAGGCGCTTTTTTAATCTGTGCCTTTACTGACTTCTTTCTACTTACTTACTGACTCAAAAAATATGTCAAAACTATCAAATATATATGCTGCCCTCCTAAGCCAAAAGGCGCTATCTAAAAAAAAACACTTTTGAGTTATTAATACTTTTGTGTAGCTTCAAACATTCTTCATCACATGGTGCAAATGACAGAAAAGCGTTTTTTTTTCAGATAGCTCCTTTCGGCCTAGGAGGGCAGTATGCGCCTATTAAATTTTTGGTCTTAGTTACGCACTTCTTCCTTAGCATAGTGTTCTGGCAGTTCCGGGCCTCATTTAACGAACGTGCCCTATTCCATACAGTTACTGCCATACGTAATGAGGACCCAAGACCATATGCGTTAATTTTGTGGTGCGTTAACATTACCATGAATACGATGACACTAGGTCCGCGTCGTTCATTAGACACGTGATATGACTGTCCAAATTACCGCATTTGGGGTAACTGACATACCGCTTTCTAGCGATTTGATTGTGTCCTTGTCTTTCTGTGCCAGTAAGATAAGAACGCACTGAAATAACCGGGAAAGCTTCTTGTTGGCTAAAATTGATAGTACTTACCTGTTGTAGTGATCTGTTGCTAAGACAAATGGCTTATTTTGTCACTTTGTTCGACGAGTTCTTACATTTAAGAAGAACTAATACAAAGTGACGTACGATGAAGTTGCAAATAAATTAAGGTTTTAACTAGTAAATTGGGTTAATTTATGTAGGATCGTAAAAATTGAAGAAAAACAACTTTGATTGCGACCCCCGCTCCGGGTCGTACCTGGTTCAGCAGGTGGCACTGGCCATACAGCGGGGAAATGCGGCTGGCATTATGGGCACCTTTGAGCCGGGTACGACGCGGAATGGTGGTTTTTAGGTTGTAAGTAGTTTAGGTCTTAGTTTGTAGGTTATATTATAAGTTTAGGTTAATTTTTCTATCATTTCGTCTATGTATATTTGTGTTGATGTTTTTTGAAAAAAGATAGATTACTTAAGTTTAACTAAGTACCTACTACTTTGATAGTAAAATAAAATATAATTATAAATTCTTAGAATAACCAAATCAAACCACGTCTTTCGTCTTCCGTCGCTTAGCAATCCCCCCGTCCTACATTTAAAAACTCAAAATACACCTGCTGCTTATTCATTCTTCCTCTGTCACTCACATACACTCACATCTCATGCTATCTCTTACACTCTTCATACGTCATGATTACACTCCTTTCCACTCATCCTACAGTTATATGTTTTTATATAAATCGTTATATCAGAAATACGTTTTTTATTATTATTATTAGTACATTTATTTACTTCTGGCTTTAGGTTATTGAGTGAAGGTCGCGAGTGTGACAATTACATTTATTTTAACCTAGAAAAAACGAAGAATAGTGATTAGATAAGGCTATGATTTTTAATAGTGGCTAAATTTTAAACATGTATTTTTTTAGCTTGCTTATTTGTGTCCCACTGCTGGGCAAAGGCCTCTCCTCTCTTGCTCCACTCCTGCCTATCAAAGGTGAGCTCCCGCCATCCCACATTATAGGCATCTAAAGTCGTCCCTCCATCTCCGTCACTAGGGACTAGGGACCCAAAACATAACAACAACAACAACAATACATGTAATATTTAAAAAAAATACAAAAGAAAAATCACCTTACTTCTCTGCTACTAAAAGTGCACTATACTTAACATACAGAACCCGCCCTCTTCCTTCTTTCTTCTACCTTCCTTTGTTTAATTCTTATTTGAAGACAAAACTAGGTTAACTTTAACGTGTTCAAAACGCGAAATAGATTTTTATCATGATCACAGTGTCCTCAAAACTAGTAAGCTCATTAGTGGAACTTACTTGTTTGATATAAATGAATATTTCAGTGAAAACTAGGGGAACTAGAGCATAAGTTGTTCAGATTGGCCCGGCCGCTGCCATTGGCACGCAATGCCGTT
Organism: Choristoneura fumiferana; assembly: GCF_025370935.1. Lineage (NCBI taxonomy): Eukaryota > Metazoa > Arthropoda > Insecta > Lepidoptera > Tortricidae > Choristoneura > Choristoneura fumiferana. The sequence goes on along the minus strand of NC_133474.1, from coordinate 23,267,821 downwards.
GCGTTAACGCGAGTTTGTAACATAAATTGTACACATTAAGACTCGTTTTAACGAACTAGTTTCGTTTTGATTAATTCAGGTGGTGAATGCACTAGTAATAATGAGAGTTTTGACCGTTATTTTCGTGGCGCTCTTGTAATTTTCAATAATTTTTGTTAGTTTCGGCTTCGGAACAGATTTAAATTTTTTTAATTACGTAAAATGTTTGTGTGTTTGTCTTGTAAAGTAAATCTGCTAGTAAAGTTTTACCCTTTTCTAGTTATTGGATTAACTATTTATTATTTATTTTTATTTATTTATTCATGAACAATACAGGGATTGTGTTTGAACTTACATAGTACATGCACTTAATAATAGAAGTTGAGATATGCTACGGATATATAGTTCGGATGATAATACAATACAATAGAATTATTCTTTATTGCACACCATATATCAGTACAATAACAACAACACAACAACAATGCCGATGCAAGTACATGTAGACAGTAAAGAGGAAAGGAGGAAGGAAATAGAAATAGAAATATAAATCATTTAAGGCTTACAGTAGCTTAAAATACTTTATCTACCGTTAGGCTACATTTCCACCAAAGATGTGCGAGGATGTGTTGCGAAATGTGTTTTCATGAACCAATAGTACCTAACGCATCATTTACCTATCCTTGCACCGCATAACAGCACACCTCTAGTGGAAACGGAGCCTTATAATAGGTACGATCATTCTTTTAATAAATTATTTTGAGTTTGATATCATATAACTAGCATTTGCCCGGTTACTAGGTTATTTTTTTTTAGTTTACGATAATTTGGATTGTTCGCGTAGCACGTTTTAGTTAGTCTCATTATCTTGGCGGGAATAGGTAATTGTCATTTGAAGTACTGTTTTTGTGGCGCTAGTTTGTCAAATTGCATGTTTATAACAAGATTAGCTTTTGCCCGCGGCTTCGCCCGCGTGGAATTCCGTTATCGCGCGCTGTTCCCTCGGGAACTGTGCATTTTTGTGGGATTAAAAGTATCCTATGTCACTCTTTGGCCCATAAATTATCTCTTTGCCAAAAATCCCGTTGCTCCTTTTCGACGTGAAATACGGACAAACATAGAAACACACACACTTTAGTAAGGATGGATTTACATGACACACACAAACACACAAACACCACGCCTGTATTCCCAAATGGGGTAGAGCACACGAAACGCTACCGCTTCGGAGCTACTTTTGGCAAATCTAGGTTTTAAGTTTGACAAAAACGGTACAATAGTGACAGGTTGCTAGCCTGTCACCTACGGTATACCTTAACCTATATCCTCAGTCGCCTCTTACAACATCCACGGAACAAATGGAGAGGTGTAATTTTAACCCGACACCACACGGGTTCCATTTACATGTCGAATTAATATTATGCACTCTTTCAATAGTCAATTAAACATTTTACACGTATTTTAAGTATTTATTTTATAAAATAACAAAATTAAACAATATAACTTTCATACATAGTGCACCAAAATAACTCAACTCAACTTGACTCAGCTTGAGTCTAGGCGTGTGTTATAATTATTCAAGTTGTAAACTCCAGCATAACGTTACCTCATTCAGTGCAGTACCACTACCATGAGCTTACAGTGAACGTACTCGATAGCGACGGCGTAAATTATTTGTATGGAGAATTGTACAGCGCCTCTACAAATAATTTACGCCGTCGCTATCGAATACGGTCACTGTAAACTCATGGTAGTGGTACAGATAACCACCGCGGCGTAAGTGAATTCTTAAATCCACTGAAATCTAGCCGGCTGAGTAGCTAGAGCTGCAACCACAATGCAAATTGAATTTATGAAATGGCACCGCTAAATAAACTCCATACGTTTTGTATTTAAATAAGGAAACTGAGCTAGTTTTGTTTTGTTAGTGTAATTTCGGTTTAGCTTCGTTTTACCTTATGGTTGGCGCATGTGGAAAATTTTAATGGGATGTCGTTAAAACTGACGAAGCGTATGAAACAAGATAGGGTTGAATATAAAACAAAGTAATTCTGAGTTACATGGTTTATGTACAACGCTTCCTTTAGGCAAATTATACATCTTCCAATGCGTTATAGTTATGTGACTGTTACAATAATGCCTAATTATATATAACCCAAAAAAAATAGGTGCCACGTAGTTTCATTGGTGAAACGTAAAAAATACTTATAAATAAAGTTTTTTATAACATTCCTTGGCTAAAAAACGGTTTTATTAATACAACCTAGCACAATACAAAAATAAATGTATTCAAACGTGTTTTTGATTTCATTTTACCAATTAAACTCAAGTGGCTCTTATTTTCTTTGGACTAAAGATTTTATTTACATTGAGAAGAAAAGAATACATAGCAATTAAAAAAAAAATACAAACATCGGAACATAGAACCTCCTCCTTTTTTGAAGTCGGTTAAAAATATAAGTAAACATAAAATACCTACATAAAAAAACACAATAATCTCCTTACACATAAACAAAGAGACTCTCCGGCGGGGAATCGAACCCCGGTCTCCGCGTGACAGTCGGGGATACTTACCACTATACTACCGAAGAAGAAGAAGAAGACTTCAATTCATTCATTCAGACTTTATTTTATATTCATCATCCAGCCTATATACGTCCCACTGCTGGGCACAGGCCTCCTCTCAGAACAAGAGGCTTGGGCCATAGTTCCCACGCGGGCCCAGTGCGGATTGGGAACTTCACACACACCATTGAATTGCTTCGCAGGTTTGTGCAGGTTTCCTCACGATGTTTTACTTCACCGCAAAGCTCGTGGTAAGTTTCAAATGTAACTCCGCACATGAATTTCGAAAAACTCAGAGGTGCGAGCCGGGGTTTGAACCCACGACCCTCTGCTTAAGAGGCGATAGGTCAAACCACTAGGCCACCACGGCTCCATTGATAAGTATTATTATAAGTATTATTTTATATTGGATGACTAAAATATAAATACAAACAAACACGTAAACGGTTGGCCAAGTATATTTATTTTCGCCCAGACTAATAATATTGCCTTTCAGAAACAGCTCAAACATTCGTCTAACTTCGGTGCATAATAATAATGTTTCGTAGAGCAACATTTAGTTCCTTCAGTCTGCACCTGGCTACACGAGAACTGCAACAAATCTGCATTTATCAATATACAATTGACTTGCGGAGATTTTGTTGAACACTCTCCGGTAAATATACGAGCAACTTAGTAATTCTGATGCTTCGGTATTTGCAACTAGGTTTACATCGCGATTCTTCATTTTCTTTCATTTCATCAATCAGTAATTTTGTATGGTTAAGACTGGGACACCGACAATGATCTTAAGCAGTCTGTGCCACTTTACACTTTCTGTCGGTTGCCTGAAATTGAAAAAGTTGTAGTGACACCGCGGCAGTGCCGTTTTGCAGAAAATCAGAACTCTGATGAATTATAATAATGAAAAAAATATTATTTTGTCAATTCAAGTGGTTTTTGCAAAGAACTGCTTAAGTAAACGCAATCCAGATGTGATCAGCGCCTTAATCGCCTGAAACGGAACAAGAGACACCTTGTTTCGCTTCGTTCACAAATATATGAATAAATAAATAAATAAACATAAAATTAAATAACTACTGCAAAGTTCACAATGTATTAAATAAGCCTCTGCTGTTTACCATGTCTGGTCTCTATTATTCGGTTAATCGCTTATTTATTTACCTAAATGATCACATTAAAAGAAAGGGTGACTATATTTAACCACAATTGAATACATGGATTCAAATGAAATATAATATACTTGGTGATAAAACAATAAAGCTCTTCGTTTTTCACAGCTCTATACATTATTCAAACTTAGAACTAACCTTCGCTTCCATTCATCGTTCGGTGTTTTAAATTAATATGACTATCTCATCTCATCGTTTATCTCTTTTACATGTTGTTTAAAATCAACCTTCAGTTTCGTTCGTCGTTCATTATTCAGAGTCGTATACCTGTCTCGCTCTTACTCTTACAAACTCTATTGCTTTCGGACTTTCGCGGCTGGATTCAAACTGGAAGGTTCTTCAATTATCGATCGGGGAAAAAGAAAAATGGAGGTTTTGGGGGCATTCGGTTCTGGAAGTTTGGAAGGGAGGGTCGTTGCGCTGCTGGGTGATTTGCGCGTTTTTGTTAATTTTGATTTAATTTAGATGGAGCTTGCGGTTTGGTATTGAGAGATCGATGTCGCTGGGGAGTACCCATGCGTTTTTGTTTGTTCTTTCGCTATTAGTCCTCCCGTCTCTTTAATCTTTGATCGTAAATAGGCTGGCAGGTCGGCGGAGAGTCTGAGGTCGCTGGGCAATGCTCACGCGTTTTTGTTTCGGTTCTTTCGCTGCTAGTCTTCCAGCTTAGTTCTTTATTCTGTGAGGTCTGATTTGAGCCTCGGGGTTGGATACCTTGCGGTGCTAACGAAAACCCCCGCTAGGATCTCCGCGGTCACCATTACCCAGGAACCAGGAACTGTGAGGTCAGATATGTATTTCTTTATCTTGTGCAACGAGTCATGTAAGTACGCCCTTGTTAACTTTACTCATTTACTGTTGTGTGCGATATATATATATATACATATATTATATGTGTGCTTAGGGACTTAATAGAAAAATAATGGAAAAATAATCTATTAAAGTTTCTATGTCTGAGGTTGACACAATTATGGGATACCTACTAATAATTCCATCCAAAGAAAATTCTCGACATTTATGTGTTATATTTGGTCAAAGCTAGGCATGTAGCAAAGTTCTATTCTTGACAGGGGAACGCTATTCATGTACTGAGAGCCAGACTGAATAAATCGTAAATGTATAAACTATCTGCTTTCGACAGATTCTTACAAAACAATAATATAAATAATTGCAGTATTCTTAAAGTGGGTAACTTATATTGTGTTTGACTGTACAGACGGGGAGACCATTACCTCCATCCAATAGATATTAAGTTGGTTGGTATTCTATTTCTCTAAGATAAATCCATAGGTAGTGAATGAATACTACTTACCTGCATAGCAAATAATCTGCCTTTACTTGATAGGATAAGAATACCCAAATTGAAATCTATAACCCGGTCTATAAACAGGTGGGAGGTAATTAGGGGGGGACAATAATTTATACATATAATATATATATATTAACCCTTTCTACATTAACCTCAAGCTTATAATTAATCGTTGAAATTGGTGATGTAGATTATTTCCAAATAAATCCTATAATTCTTCTTGAGAATTCAATCAATACAAATACAAGCTATAGTAAGAATAAACCTAACACCTAGTGCATTAATATATTATTGGAAAGGAAAATATATTTCATCTACAAACAACAGGCAAGCATTATCGCTTGTGATTATATACTTTACCTAGGTACAACATTTTAGCTTGCACTTGAGTCCAGAATTCCACCATTGTGGAACTAACAAAGCTAAAAATTAGAACTGGTAGGCGGATGAGAATTTGCTGTATACTATTGACTAACTAATCACTGGAATGTTGTTGTGAGCTTTTATTATTAAATAGAAATCATATAAATTCTTATGGTTAATTTATCAATTAAATAAACTATTTATAGCAAGAGTACTTTTGCCATACCATTATATTATAGGAAGGAAAACCCAAATGCTATTTCTAATTGACTTGTATATACCGACTTTATGAATTTTATCACCTGGTGGACACATAAGTATATTACCTATATACAACTTTATTATTCTGCATTTGAGCCCTAGAATGCTCTCTATTTACTTAACTAATCCATTTAATTCTGTGTGCTTATTTCCAATTGCTGAAGTAAAATGGAAAACTTATAGTACCATATTCCTGTTCTACCTATCGCTCACATAATATCCCTATAGTGTGGGTAGTATTCTGTATATCCCCATTATACTATAGCAAAAGGAAACATTATTTTATTCTCATTTTGTTTGTGTTTTATTAAACTATTTTCATTTGGCTTATTTTACTGTTTTTATTTTACACTGTGTTTTTACTAATCCTGTGTTCTTCCCTTCTTAGCATTTTAGAAATCTTGGTTTGTTATTATAGCTAAGTGTTTTAAAAGTCATGATTTTAATAAACTTCACAGACCTATATAATCACTAGGTTAATCTCCTAAAATCTTAGATATTTTACTATGTTCTTCCATAAGCATTTATTAATGCGCTTTATTTCAGAATGTCATACCTTATAGCTATACTTGTTCCTCTCAAGTAATCATGGATACAACTTGCCCCTGTTCCCCTAACAGCATTCCATAACATACTACAGCATTCTATATTCCTAGTCAAATTAGTTATTTTCTAGTAATGTGTTTTTAGTTGCGTTATAGGTAGGTAGATAATTAGTTGTAGCTTAAATTCAGACCAACCAATCTTTACTTCTTCACTAAAAGTACCGTATGGGTTACCTAGGACGGACACAACGAAGGGTCAATCATCTTATTTAGGCACTAGACAACCACTAGACGATCACATGGCCAAATCAAATCATCACGCTATCATATAGTAGGTTTCAGACATCTCAGTAGGACTCATAAGCTCAAGTTATATAGGTAGGCTGCTCATAGGTAGGTCATAGCTTTGAGCTTAGGAGTTTTGATTTAATTAGCAGTTAGCTTCAGATTCAGGAGTTTCAGATTCAGGAGGTCGAACTTTAGGTAGAGTTTGAGCTTTGGAGAGAAGGCAAAAATTTATTTATTGGGGGGGGTTCGTTACACGCCATTTACCGTGGTTCAATTTTTTTTGGTTGCAACCCACCCAGTAACTCCATAATAATATGTGACATAAATCAACATTATATACGCTGATTTAACACCACTCAAATGCTGACGAGCTCATTTTGCAGCTTAAAAGTACATATAACTGTAACACACAAATGTTAGCGAACTAGTAGGATAAAAGGTTGTATTTTATGACCCAATGTCAAGGTTTAATTATAATATGCGTATTTTGTATCTACTTGTTTAAACTATGGCAATAAAGAGTTTATTATTATTATTATGGACACGACCTGCGCAAAGTAACGCCTAAATCAATCAGTCACTTAAACTTGTTACACTTATTTTATTACATAACACGAATGCCCACAATAATAATACCATAGCATAAGTCGCTCCTTCATACAAAACCAGTTCAACCTACTATTAACCCCATAAAGTTCAACCCCAAGGTCGCCGGCCGATTAAAAAAATCCGCCATCGAGTTACAAAGTTGAAACGATTTATGGTTATATCGATAAGATGTGTTCAGAACACGTGCTCGCCTGATCTTGATACGAAAAAACCCCCCATTGTGCCGCCCGAAGTTCACCTCGATGACCTTTGTACGAATAAAGTCATAAACACATCGAATATTATTATGGCAGTGGAATCGCTTGATGGTTACGATTGTTGGGACAGATTAGATGCGCAACATGTGTGCAAGTCTTTACAAAGACTATTTACGTAGGTAAGCTTTTGTTAGGGAATTTGTCTTCCAATTTTGCTTGGTTTGCGGAACAATTCTTCTGGTAGAAGTGTCAATTTATCTTCTATTTTGTAGCTACTTCTAACATGAATTAATAGTAGATTGTACAACAAGAGCATAAAACGAGCCATTTTACCCAAGACGTTCATATAGCCACCCGAGCCGGTACGACGAGGGCGGATAGACACGTCGAGGGGAAAATGAATTTAATGCTCGAGTTTTACACTCTGCTTTTCACTTCAATGGTGAGGAATTTAAAAAGCAACTGTGAAAACAATTCTTCACTTACTACGTAAATTTTACTTTTCATGCATTACTATATAATTATATTTTTTGTAGTTTTAGGGGCTGTTTCACCATCCATTAATTAGTGTTAACTGTCGGTTAAATGTCGTCTCCGTCTATTCGAACAAAACAAATAGAGACGGCATCACATTTAACCGTCAGTTAAGACTAATCTAATCTAATGGATGGTGAAACAGCCCCTTAGTGATTTATTTTGATTATTGATTGATTTTTAGTTTTATAAAAACAATGTAATAAAAAAAAGAAACTTCTTTGTTTGTGGCTGTTGACACCTAATTACCTTGGTCTTAGACGAAGATTTTATTTTATGCACTAGTGCATAAATAGTTATTTGTGTCACAAGGGAGTAAAATGGTGTATTTACGGCGAGGGCGTAAATTGAATCCAGAATGGAGCGAAGGAATCCTGAGTGTAGCGAGGGATTCTAAAGTAGAATCCTGACCGTAATGAGGGATTCAAGCGTTAACGCCCAAGATGAAAATAATTTTGCTCCCGAGTGGCTCATACAACTTTTCACACCGAGCATTAATAAGCTTGAAAAAAATAATTCTAATATTATTAAAGAACAACCAGCACATAAATTTACAATTATCAACTTCAAAAAATGACATTTGCAATAAAACACTTAGAAAAGCCTTGAACAGAAAAGTTGCACTTTGCTCCCTGTCGCCAGGGAGGAAAAGTTACTTTTCTGAAGGAAAGGTGTGAAAAAGTCATTTTATGTCGCCTAGATAAACACCAACTTTACGAGCATGAGAAGTGAAAAATATGTTCTTAATGTATTATATTTTTTTTAAAGAGTGTCATTAACGCAAATTATTAAGTGGTCTCATCATCATCATCATCTTCATCAGCGCCGGAAACCGTCCACTGTTGAACAAAGGCCTCCCCCCCCCTCCCCCTTAGGCTACCTACAATGAAAATGAGATGGTTTATTTATTCCCTTATTTGTGAATACCAGGGTAAAAAGTAGCCTGCGTAAATGCCTAGCTATCAACATATCAAATTCATCCGTCCAACCGTTTCAGCGTGAAGCACATAGGCGTAATTAGAGGGGAGGGGAGGGGGTCCGTGCCCGGCCCACCCCAGTATGGTCTACTGCCGACCCCAGGATGTTGGGATACCAATTCAAAATTCTATAATACTGATATCTTCACTAAAATCCAGGTCAGGCCCCCCCTGAAAAATAACCCTATAAACTTTCACGTTTATAATATCGCATGCTTAGTAATAAACGGGCCTAACTCAAAATTGGCGAAAAATTAGTTATTGTACTAAAACGGCTTATATCGGGTATTATAAAGAGATAGCACGACTTGGTGCGTTTTACTTTTAACAAAATTGCAAATTTCATTTGGTGCTAAAGCAGCTAATTTCAGTCATGTTCCGACTTACTTGCGAGCAAGTAGTTGGCTTTCGTGAGCCATTTGAAGATAGATCGCTATTGCAAGAAGGAAAACATGAGTATTTTGAATAACTTTTAAGCAAATAAAAGCATATTTGGATTTACTTCTTTTTAGCACAAAAATCAAACGCAAAATGAAGTGATGTAATTCGGATTGCCTCGTTTATTAAAAATAATCCTTGAATACTTGGTGTTGTATTAAGACTTGCATCATTTATTAATTTATTATTTCGCTACATTTTGCTACATTTTGTAATAAAGTGATATATGAATGCAATGTTTTTTTTAAACCTTAGCAATATTATTAAATATATAAAAACAAATTGGTTTATAAGAAAAAACTGCAAGTAGACATTATATACAACGTTAGGAATTATAAAAACATAGTAAACAAAATTAAATCCTACCAAATAATTCAACGGAAACGAGAAGTGCTAATTTCTTAAACTTTAAACTTGATTTGCCAAAATTCACGATTTTTGAGTTAAGACCGTTTATTACTAAGCATGCGATATTAGGATAGGATTGCAACTGAAACTAAAACACGTCGCGCATACCTCGACCTAAATACGTAAAAAACCTGAGTAAGAAGACAACGTATTTTTATTCTAACCTCCAATAAAACGGGTCTAAATTGACTCCCATAACTTTAATCATTCGATTTGGTTTATCCATACTTGTTTGTCATAATCGTTTCTCGTCATATTATCTTTGGTCATAATTTCAATAGTCATCATTTTGTTTCGCCCTCTTTCATTAGTCATAAAAATTGAATTTCATACTGTTATTGGTTATAACATTTAATGTGGTGATTGTATCAAAAGGTAGAAATTCAAAAATGGAATATTATTTGACATAACGCTTATTACTCAGAATTTCATACCGTTTTTTGTCATAACATTTAATGTGGTAATTGTATTGAAAGGTTGAAATTCAAAAGGGATATTATTGTTTGACATGACGCATTTCTGTCAGCTGGTACTTTTTGTAAGGGGTCACGTTCTAACCTTACCTAACCTACTTTTTTGGCAGCTTTTTTTGGTAAGGGGTCGCAGTTCTAACCTAACCTAGCCTTCTTTTCTGTCAGCTGGTACTTTTTGTAAGCCGTAAGCCGTTGTCTTTTGTATGCCTTTTGATATTATGCTGATTAATTTTATGACTTTTGTCTTATATGGCATGTAACATTATTCTAATTAATCATTATAATTTATTTCGCGTTATAACTAACAACGAATTTGACTATTGATTATTATGACTTAAAATAATATGGGTACCAAGTTCTGACTATAGAAAATCGAAACAATAAAATTATGGGTGTCCAAGGGATCCCCAATAAAACATGTAAACCACTTAGACTGAATACTCGTAGCATATTTAAACTTTTCACGATCCTGACTCCCGCCTACGTTTTAACACGTGTTCCCGCCAACAATTAACATAAATATACATAAATTTGAATATAGCTGATAGAACAAAGTGAAAAAAAAATGCAAAGTACCTCCATTAATTCAATCAAATTAAAAGTTCACCGGGTTTTCTAACAAGAGGTCAATCAGTGTAAACTGAGACGGAGCGCGGCGCCGGTCCGCGCCGGATATTTAATATTATTACGGAATTTCCGAAGCGGATGTTTCGCTTTTGACTGCACCGTGCGCAGCCGCGCTTCGCTCACTTCGCTCGCTTCGCTGGACAGGGCGCACGGTTCCCGCTTCCCCGATTCCTGTTCGAATTATCTCTGAAAGAATTCACGTAACTGTTTAGTTGAGCGAGCACATTTCTACGTTTCTGTGCCCAAACGGGACCCTATTAATTTTGCTACACTATGCGTCTGTCTGTCATAGGTTAACTTATACATAGACAGCTGAAATTCATGCATAATTAGTATTTATTGTCGCTGTAATAAAAATCAATTTAAAATTGATTAAGGGGGGCGCGAACAATTCAATAACCCGACGTGTACAATTTGATGAAAAAGAGCATGGCTCTGTATAACACTGGGTTCTTATAGATACGGCTGTTCTTAGCATATACCTAATTTTGACATGCCTGTAAATTTGGATGGAACTCTTGGTGCGTCTGTGACTCGCACTTGGCCAATTTTGGTAAAATACCGTTGAAGCCGTGGTGGCCGAGTAGTTTGACCTATGGCCACAGAATAAGTAATTGCTATGGCCTCTCAAGCAGAGGATCGTGGGTTCAAACCCCGGCTCGCACCTCTGAGTTTTTGGAAATTCATGTGCGGAATGACATTTGAAATTTACCACGAGCTTTACGGTGAAGGAAAACATCGTGAGGAAACCTGCGCGAAGCAATTCAATGGTGTGTGTGAAGTTCCCAATCCGCACTGAGCCCTCGTGGGAACTACTGCCCAAGCCCTCTCATTCTGAGGGGAGGCCTGTGCCCTGCAGTGGGACGTAAATAGGCTGGGATGATGATAATGACCGTTACTCGACTTTAAGTGCTTTGGCCACTTTTTGTGGGCGGTGTAAACATTGTTTAACACTTACTAACTCTAATGAACGTCGAAAACATCGTTTAAATCTGAAAGAATCTCAAATTAAAGCGCCGACGGGGAAGCAGAGTTAACTTTTTTAAGAATTAATTAGTTTTGAAACAATTTATAGCCTTACATTAAGTGCTTCACGGAGTTTCTCACGTAACGTAATCAAAAGAAAAGTTTTATTAACCGTCACCATGGCGATTGAAACGCATGTTTACCTACCTTATGTTCTGTGAAAATACAAAACAACAAAACAAGCATGCTATTGTTCTTTCGGTACAAATGCTTCTTTAGAAACACTGCAATGGCTTCACCTGCTGCTAAAAACTGACGCTTTGAAACAAAGTAATACAACAGCAGTAAAATTGAATTAAACTCAGCTAAACGTATCCCAGCCGTAACAATGAACGAAGTGACGCGCCATCACCAGCCGGCATCGTTCCCGAAGCCCGCACATAATTATTTATCAATTTATTGAAACGGCACAAACAGATCCGGTGTTAGGGATCGATTCAATAAATAATCACAAAGGAAGCGTAAAGACAAAGCGAACAAAGGCTTTGTGGGCACCTCTCGCGCCGGACCGCGCGGACGTCGACAATCGTCTTTGATTCCTGTTCCTTTGAGGCGCTGTCTGATGTGGCGGCGGGTTATTATCAGGCAGTATCAACTGATTGACAGCCGCGCCCGACGAAGAAAAATATGCCTTTCAGCCGTTTATGAAGATTGATGCCGCCGCAAGAGTGACTCCGGTAGCGGATTTGCAAATCGCCCTGTCAATTTTTATTTGGATTTATGATACACCCAGTACTTCCATTTAAAGGGTAAGGTTGGTGGGAATGATACGCTGGGCCGGCCCAGGTGGTTGCCTTCGGGTGTCAATTTGTAACAGTATTTTACTTTTCATACGACACCCATTGTCCCGGGAATATTTATTATGTAACCTTTTGTGTGTTTTTTTAAAGAGAGAGAGAAAGAATTTGCAAGAGAATGAGCCTTTCTTGTGTTTTCCGAGGCTCCGCACGCGTACTGTTTGATCTGGTAGTTATAATTGAAATTCCGGCATTTTAGAAAATTCCCCTGGGAATTCCCAAAATTTATATCGTGGTCTTCATTGAGATTGTGTTAGAACAACTGTCCAACATTTCAAGACTCTAAGCCCAGCGTTTGTTATTTCAAGATTTTATCCCAATCCCGTGGGAATATAGGGATATAAAGTATCCTATGATTTAATACAGCTTATAAACTAACTTTTTGCCAAATTTCAGTTGGAGTGATGACTAGTAATGAGGCGACAAACAATTGACTTTTACCAATTCAACTATGCCTCACAGGGGCCACATGCCTGCTAAACCCTTTCATCCAAATCCATCCAGTTGTTTCCAGCCAGCATGAAGGTGTAACAAGATTATTTTTTGTTGGCTTTGGGTTTTACGAGTTCAAGCGTCACATCTTATTCTACGTAGAATAACTACAGTCAAAACATAACATAACACAGTCATGACATGCGTATCATAACCACAATCATTCAACTTGCAGCTGTATATCCAAGAAACACGGTTCCTACTACGCTGGCAATGTTATTGATTCCTCACGTCTTCATCCTGTTTTGAGCTTTATGTTTGGGGGTTAGGTTTGGTGTTTGAGTGGGGGTGTGGAAACAGGTTTTGAGGGTAAGAGGCGTTAGGCGCGAGAGCCATCGATGGTGGACAATACACGCCGAACGGCACTCCACTTTCTCACTTATATTCCGAATGGCGATATTTTTCACCTCGTTTTAAACGCCACTTTTGCTTTGAGATCGTTTCTGTTAAATTTAAAATGAAATAATCGGGACTGTAGAGATGCTTGCTCTTTTGGATTATTGGCAGACACTTTTTTTGCTGTGAAGTCCTTAGTAAGAAATACTTGTCTGTAATTTCAGTGAAACGATTCGAACGTAATTTTTGAACGATATTGTTGATTGCGTTGATATTGAAACAGGGTTTACTAATGTTTCGGCGAATAACGTTTGGCAAACAAACTGGATGTTCACTGGCGAACCCAGGTCAATAGTTTCGGGACGAATTCCCAACGTTTGGCAACTTTGTATTTTCAATTTCGCCGTAAATAAATTTCCAACAGTTTGGCACTTGTTTAATTTCACAAATGTTTAATTTCTGAAACTGTAAATAGTAAATGTTTCAGGATTTTTATAAAACTGACCTAACCTAAGGGGTTCGTACACGATGGCCCTGAAATATTTACAGTTTTAGAGTTTGCGAAATGAAACAGGTTGCCAAACGTTACGTTGCGAAAAGGCAATAGGTACCTAACAGTGTTGGTAATGATAATTAGTTTAATTTTAAAAATTCTCTTTAAGTTCTAAGTCACTCTCCAGAACTATGTTATTCATCATCATCTCGGCCTATGTACAGTCCACTACAGTACAGGGCTAGAGTTGTAGTTCCCACTCGGACCTGATGCGAAGTGGGAACTTCCTACACATCATTAAATTTCCTTGCGGATTGTGTAAGTTTCCTCAAGATGTTGTTTTACTCATCCTACTAATATTATAAATGTGAAAGTTTGTGAGCGAGTGAGTGAGTAAGTTTGTTACTTCTTCACGCTGAAACGGCTTGACGGATTTCGATGAAATTTGGCATAAAGTTAGTTTACAACCTGGATACATAGGATACTTTTTATCCCGATATTCCCATGGGATAGGGATAAAATCTCTAAATAACAACCGCTGGGCTTAGAGTCATGAAATTTGGTATGTAGGTAGCTGGATGTCTGGAATAGCACATAGGCTACTTTTATCCCGATGTTCCCACGGGATAGGGATAAAATCTCGAACTAATAACCGCTGGGCTTAGATTCATGAAAATTGGTATGTAGATATCTGGACATCAGAAATAACGCACAGGCTTCTTTTTATCCCAATATTCCCACGGGATAGGGATAAAATCTCGAAATAAAAACCGCTGGGCTTAGAGTCATGAAATTTGGCATGGGTATTTTAATTTAATTTTAGAGCATTCCCACAAGAATTGAATAAAATTCCGGAAGTTCAATTCAGCTGCTGTATCTAATGATTTACGCGTGCGGAACCGCGGGTAAATGCTAGTAAGTACTAAATATGTGAGCCCAAGCTCTCGACTCTCTGCTTGAGAGGCCATAGGTTAAACCTCTAGACCACCACGGCTCTTATGTCATTCTTATGTTCTCGAGCCAACTGAATCGTGACCCTTTATGGGACCTTTTCATAGAAAAAGTAATATTGACATCGCATTGCTTGACAAAGGAATTTATTGTGACACGTTACTGTGAGAACGTTCCACGGTGGCTCAGGAATGAAATGGTTGTACTTATTAAAAGGCATACAATTCGTCAGTAAAATAAGAAACACGGTTGGTATTCAGTTAATGGATTCATGAAAGAAAGTTTCAATGAACATTAATTAAAAGCACATCCTCGGAGTAATTAAAACCCGACACAATAATTTTAATGAGCATAAAACATACTTTAAAAGGGACGCGGAACAGGCTCACCGTCCAAGGCTCTTGAAATATTGTTAAAGACAAAACATGCGCGGTAATTCCATAATTAGTTATAGAACGGGAGGCAACGATAAATTGAGAAAATCATACCGGCTGAAATTTGTGGGGATGATAGTTTATCATCATCATCATCAGCTGGAAGACTTCCACTGCTGAAACAAAGACCACCCCCTTAGAACGCTACAATGAACGACAACTCGCCACTTGCATCCATCAGTTTCCCGCAACTCTCAGGATGCCGTCAATCTACCTAGTTGGGGGTCTGCCAACGCTTCGTCTTCCAATTCGTGGTCGCCACTCGAGGACTTTTCTCCCTCAACGATTATATATTCTTTTCTTTGAGCGATGTGGCCCGCCCATTACCACGTCAAATTGCATATTTCTCTTTATACTGACTGATTTACTTAATAAGTACATACTCTACGAATTATTTCACATATTTTGAGGATTCTGGTAGTTTGTAACACATGATCAATATAATTGCTATTTTTCATAGTAATAGCTGTGGTTAATGACTTTGAAACCCTATGGAGAGCTAACTACATGCTAAACGAGACGAACGAAAGGCTTGACTAGCATCCATGTACGGCTATGAGGGCAGTGTTTTTACGTCCTCAAAATGCGTGCGAAGGTGGAGCAAAACATGGCCAACTGTCAATATTGTAAAAAAAAGATTTGGGTGTTTCGATACAGTGCAAAATTCATTCCTTTATTTTTGGCTAACAACTACAATAAGCTGTAAATAAGTAAATGTACTTTACGTCAATCAGGGTTATGAACATGTAAAAAAAAGTGAACGCTGTACGAATTTTCCGTCTATCCCACTAGTACCATTGAGTTGTCCCATTGATGGGACAACTGAGACGATTACGTCCCAGTAGTCCCATGGACAAGTGGCACTAATATTTCACTAGATGCAGCTGAATAATTAAAAAGATTCATCAGTCCCACACTGAAGCTTATTTTCATGATAGGTATATCAACATTAAATAGCTGTTTGAGAAATTCAGTGGGTACGAAATTACTTGTAAAAACGCAACGCTGCCTCCCGTATTAAGCTGATACACAGGGGCATAAGTAATGACGACATTACCGTATCGCGAGACAGGGAGAAAGTCGATAATGCGGTAATGAGGTCCCGTCCGCGATAATTACCACTGGTGACATGTGCCGAGGCGAGCGACATGTGTCGCCCGAGTGCTATTTACTTAGCCACGACCGACATTGGTACTTTTTTATACATTCGTTACTTTAGTACTTACTTTATCGTATAATATTTCTTTTTTCTTAAAAAAAATGTATGGCCAGCTGCTGCTGCTGCTTTTATCTTTTATTTAGTTTCACCCGTCCCGTTGTCTGTCTGTCTGTAATCAAATATTGCAACTTCCAGTAGTTGGATTGAATTGAAATTGGGTATACTTATGTGAATTGCGTGACAATCTGGTAGTGACATCTTGGTAGTCCGGCCAGGATCGTCTCCACAGGACGAAACTCTTCAACGGATAATGGCATCGACTTGAAAGGTATGCAAATGTAGTTTGGGTGACAATACAAACAAGTACAGTCAACAAAAAGTACAGTCAGCAAAAAAAAGCTTGTATTAAAAACATTTTTTTTACCAAAAAAATATTTTCTCTCTGTGTACCAGTTTCTGTATCGCTTACTATTTGTGGTGTACAATAAATAGTCATTGTATTGTATTGTATGGCCACAGAACAAGTCAATTTGTGTGGGCCCTGGCCCTGTTACGAAGTGCAAAATTCAAACATCGTATCATGCCATTCCACCGATGCTTATTATTTAATACGAGAGTAAGAGTAACGGTACTATACGAGCTTCGATTTTCGAATTTTGTAGTAGCCCTCCTGAAATATTTCCCAGCTTAATTGGCAAAAAGTGTCATCGTTTCTGAAAGAAAACTCACAGTCATAATAACATCTCTATTCCTCTTTATAAGCTGTGCTCTTAACGCAGAAAAATATGACCCATCTACATTTCCTCGTACTGTCAGCACTTTATACAGGATGTTATTAGCCGGTAGCTGAAGTGGCCCGCGGGCGCTGAAGTGGGCTCACGCACCGATGGGGCCCAGATTGGGCACGCGGCGTGGCCAAAGAACTATTGAGATGCTATTGGGTCACGCATTTGATGGAATGAGGGCTCTTAGAACCGTTTGTGGGTCAAAATATTGAGTTTGTGCGTAGTATTTCTTTTGTATTTAACACGTTCACTGTCCCTATACAACAAGGTTCGCGCCATGGGTATTAGGGTAACAAGAGTACCAATTTTATTGTGTGTATTTCTTCAAGCCTTCCTTTTATATTATGAAGAACAATAGCGTAGATTAATAAGTTAGTTTGGCCCCAGCGCTTAGTCGACGGTTGCCGCGGCTCGCTCGCTTCGCTTGCTCGGCTCGCTTCGCTTGCTTGGCTCGCGCGTTGTAGCTGCAATTTTTCCACTGTTACAACCCTCCTCGCTCGTCATCATATTAATTTGAGTGAACCTAGAGTGCCACAGAAAGAAACTTTTTAGGGTTCCGTAGCCAAAACGGCAATAACGGAACCCTTATAGTTTCGCCATGTCTGTCTGTCTGTCCGATGCGGCTTTGCTCAAGGACTATGAATGCTAGAAGCTGTAATTTTGCACGAATATATATGTAAACTATGCCGACAAAAATGGTAAAATTAAAAAATTAAAAAAAAAACTTTTTTAGAGTACCTCCCATAGATGTAAAGGGGGGTGGGATTTTTTTCTCATCTAACCTTGTAGTGTGGGGTATCCTTGGATAGGTCTTTTAAATTAGGGGGTTGCTAAAAAGATTTTTCGATTCATTGATTTGTTTGCAAAATATTCAACTTTAAAGTACAAAATTTCATTAAAATCGAGCGTCCCCCACCCTCTAAAATGTAAACCGGTGGGTGGATGAATTTTAAAAATTCAGGATGGAAATAAATAAGTACTTATATCAAACTTACAAGGAAAACTATAACAGTTAAGTTTTTTTGAGAATTGGGTGTTTAATATGTATTTAAGTAGGGGAAAATTTATTTAAGAATATAAACTTATAGAAAATACAATGATATACCTAAGAGCTAAATACTACTAATAATAAATCTACTAGCTAACTTAAATAATATTTTTATATTATAAAAAAGACCGCCTCGAATCGTTCCTGGCGCAAAGGTGCCCAACACGCTTGCCGCGTTCCCGCGTTGAACGGCGATAGATAGCCTTTGCATCAAGAACCTTATTAATTATTAGTAGTTTTAAAGTAAATAGCAGCCTAAGGTGTAATACATACCTAAACATGGAATATTCCGTACAAAATACGAAATACTTAATTTTTTCGTAATGGCTACGGAACCCTATTTCGGGCGTGTCCGACACGCTCTTGGCCGGTTTTTTTTTAATGTAAGAGGGGGTAGACGAGCATACGGGTTACCTGATGGGCAGCATAGACCGCTGCCCAATGACACCTGTCAACACAAGGGGTATCACAGATGCGTTGGCGGCACACTGGTCCCAGGAAGCTGGTTCCATACTTTAGTCGTGTGTGGAAAAAAGTTTTGCTACAATGATATTATTGCGTCCTCCAAAACTTATCCCTAAAAGTAATATTTCCAAGCTAACCTAAAGTTTATCACCTAACTCACCGCCGTAACACTATTCTGCACCGTTTCTTATAATTATTGCTTAAATTATTTACCTCGCTTATTCGTTAAAACTCTCACATGTGCTTTTAACGGAGAAGAAAGGTGAATTTACGCGACTTCCATAGATAGGTAGTAACAGATAATGACTTCCGCAACTTGTCCAATAATGAAACCATCAACTGCGATTTGTCTCCTAATTTTATTAATGAACTAACCAAACCGCATCAAATATTGAACCGTAAAATTGCACCGTCAACTAAGCTACTGTTTCTTTAACGCGATTATGAATATTAATTACCCCTAGGGGCAGGGGCGGAGGGGAGGGGCTCGGTAAACAAAAACAGATGCCCCCAATCGGCTGAGTGCGCCCACTGAATACCCCGCGACCAAATTATCCTTACACCCGCTGAGGCCGCCACAGCCCAATGTCTTTCCCAAACGTGCGTATCAACTCATCAGTCCCAAATTTCCCCACCTGAACAAATAACTTGGTACACTTGTTCAGTGCGTTTGTACCGCTTGATAAATTAGACGGTACATAAAGCGCGAAAAGTTCAACCCATTAGTTATGGTGTGATATTAATTGTTTCGCGTGCCGGTTATGATTCTGCCGCTGATACAGATTAATTTGCGGGGGTATTTTGGAAAATTGGGTGAAGTTGTGCAGGCGACAGCTCCGTGGGAGACAATGGGAGCCTTAGAAACGGAGGGCTAGAAAATTTGAATTCATGGTTAGTGTGCCAGGTATTAGCCCTTGGTTACGAGCGTTTATATCTGCTGAGCTGGCAGCGTTGCGTTTTTGTTAGTTTATCTCGATTATTCTATAAAAATTCAATGAAAATTAAAAAGGTGGTCTGACAGAACTCTTCTTAATATAAGTTAATGTGTCGACTCCAATAATTATGCGTGATAGACTTTTAAATGTTTATTAACGGTTTTTAAAGAAAATAGTCTTATCACGAATAATTATTGGAGTAGACACATTAACTTATATATTAAGAAGAGTTCTATCAGACCACATTATTAATTTTCATTCAATTTTTATGGAATAATCGAGAAAAACTAACAAAAATGCAACGTTGCCAGCTCATAAGGTATAAACGCTCTTAATTGGATTGCGGCAATCGAAAGTTTAGATATAGTTTTACCCCCTTATTCATAAAACTAACAAGCCTATGTTAACTAACAAAATACTTTGTCCCTTTCTAACAAAAACAATTCGAAGTGACAGATAAGGACAAACGAATTTAGCGGCATTTTTAACTAAAATAGGTTTGATTGTCGTTTATGAATAAGCCATATAAGCCATTGCAAGCTCACACACAAATCACACAAACCCAACTATCACCACCACCACACTACGCTGACGCGTTTCACGTTGCGGTGTTGATAGTTGTTTGTGTGATTTATGTGCGTTCTTACAGTGTGGAGGTGGATAAGACATACACACAGATATGTTGCACAGACGTATAGGTACTTCGTTTTTTTTTAGCATTTGAAACATTAGCGATATTGACGTGTATTTTTATTGAAAAACACTTTTGAAAAATAAGTCACAGCAAATAGTAACAATTAGCAAGGACATAATTATTATGATCATTTACATGCTTTTTTATGTGTTTTTCTGTTTTTTTTTTTATTTTTGTTAATTTTGCTGTAAATGTGTGTCTTCTGTGTTAGTGAATAAATGTCTTCTTTATTTCTTTCTTTCTTTTGGTATCATAATATAATATAGTTAGTGTTTTTTTTGACGACCGGAAAGTGGTTAGAGAACCTGACTACGAAGCTTGAGGTCCCGGGTTCAATTCCCGGCCGGGGCAGATATTTGTATGAATAATACGAATATTTTTCTTGGGTCTTGAATGTTTAATATAAGTATGTTTGTCCGTTGCCTGGTATCTATATTACAAGCTTTGCTTAGTTTGGGACTAGGTCAATTTGTGTCAAGTGTCCCATGATATTTATATTATTTATTTATTTTATATTTAAAAACGTTTTTTCAATAAAAAGACTCGTCAACATTGTATACCCTTTTTAATAATGCTAAAAAAAACGAAGTATAGCAATTGTAAGGTCGTGGGTGAGGAAAATAATCGTTTATAGTCAATTGATATGCACCTTCGTAAAGTAACGCCTAACTAACTAACTAATTTGGCTCCGGGACCCAAAGAGGGTCTTGGCCTCCGAAACGAGAGCATGCCATCTTCGGGACAGCGCAGCCTCTTGCCAGTCGTCGACTTGGAGACGTCGCAGATCCGCCTGGACACTGTCCTCCCAGAGGTACCTGGGTCGCCCAACCGGGCGGCGACCAGCCGGTCGTCCCACGTACGTTCTTTTGACAGCCCGATCCTCTCCCATTCGCAGTACCAGTACCTACTGGCCGAACCAGCGAAGTCTGTGTGATTTTGTTACGCCGATGATGTTGGGTTCAGCCACCAGCTCCTGGATTTTTACGGATCCTCCACGTGCCGTCGTCTCTCTTGATAGGTCCCAGGATCTTACGCAAGACCTTTCTTTCCGCTACAAGGAGTTGATATACCTCTTTTTGTGTTAGTGTCCAGGCCTCACAGCCAGAAATACAAAGTTAAGGATTTATAAAGTAACGTCTGATGCCAAAAAATGTTTTAATCCTCCATTTCTAACTAGTTAAAGTAATGACTATAGCGGCCACAATATCGCTCGCTTTCTTAGTCGGGCGCGGATAATGAAGATGGATGCGGGTTCGGTCCCGCGATGACGCGGGCCGTTCGCTGGTAGTTGATGTTGTGAAAAATGGCATCGCAAATAGTGGTTATAAAAGAGGACAGCAGGAATGCTACTTTGTACTCGTACAGTCAGCGTCATATAGTACGTAGCAGTCAAGATCACCAAATATTTGAGACATACAAAATAGTCATTACCAGTGACTCAGTCAAAGCGGTCAAATTGTTCGAGACATCCATCGTGTACAAATACCGGAGCACGCACGTCGCCAAATACTTTATAACATTCAAGCCGACATTAGTACCGTAGCAGCCAAAGTATCCAAAAGTATGGGACACCACAGAAAAATTGACTTTATTACATACCGTATAAGGTCCAATGATCTAGTTAGCTAGTCATCTTTAATACAACGTGAACGGTGTTCAATGTTCAGTCTCTTGGTCACATGTCATTACCTTTTTAATTAAATAAAAACTCTTTTATAATGTAATTAATTATACTGGCCAATTCAAACCATATTTAAAAGAATAGAATAGAATAGAATATAATAGAAACGTTTATTCGCTAATTCGCAAATTACATAAGTAAACAAAATAAAACAAGTATAAAATAAATATTAAAAAAATATTAAAAGGAAATTCGTTAATCCGAAATTCTGACAATGTAAATAAAAATGTGAAAAAAGGCGTGAGGATTCAAATGAAAGAGACTGAACGATCACTGACAAGTTGGTACTCTTTTCGGTGATTTTCAAAAACAAAAAGTCGAATCTTATTACGTGCTACCCAACTCAACTCGAGATTAAACCTTAATCCTTTTAAATAAAGCTCAGTTTTCTAGTGTGTCTCATACTTTTGGACATTATGGCTGCTACGCTACTAGTGGTGATGTGCGTTCTCCGATTTATTTGTACACGATGGATACCCTGAGCAATTTGATCGCTTTGATTGGGTCAATGTTAATGACTATTTGGATGTTTCCAAGTATTTGGTGATCTTAACTGCTACGCACTATAAGACGCTGACTGTACTGAACGCTGTTCCCACATGTGCACGTTGACCCAACTGAGGTAAGCGATTATATTATGTTAAAGAGATCACCCATCTCATTATAACATTATTTTCGGAATATGCATTTACCAGATTCGAATTTAGACATAAACTGTTGTTACAAATCATCCATTGCACCCGTACAAAAAAATTTAAGGACAGTTTCGCATTTAGCAGTTACTCTTATCAAAATAAGAGCGTATCGGACACGCCCAAAATAGGGTTCCGTAGCCATTATGACAAAATTAAGTAATATTTTTCTAAGGATTTCGTATTTTATACGGAATCTTCCAAGTTTATATACATTTTATACCTTAGGCTGCTATTTACTCTTAAACTACTAATAATTCTCAAGCAAACTTAGCCGTTATAGTTTTCCTTGAAAATTTGATAAACTTACTAGCATCCTGTTTTTTTTTTATTTTTCCACCCACCGGTTTAGATTTTAGAGGGGGACACGCCTATTTTAATGAAACTTTGCATTTAAAAGTTGAATATTTCGCAAACACATCACTGAATCAAAAAATCGTCTTAGAAAACCCCTAATGGTTTTAAAACACCTATCCAACGATACCCCACACTATAGGGTTGGATGAGAAAAAAAAATCACCCCCACTTTACGTCTATGGGAGGTACCCTAAAAAAATATGTTTTTGAATTTTTTATTGTACTATTTTGTCGGCATAGTTTAGTGCAAAATTACAGCTTTCTAGCATTGATAGCCCCTGAGCAAAGCCGCGGACGGACAGACAGACAGACCGACATGGCGGAACTATAAGGGTTCTGATTTTGCCATTTTGGCTCCGGAACCCTAAAAAAGGGTAATAAACCCTATGCAGTTCGATTGAGTCGGTGCCGTGCCGGATTTTAGAATAGATTAATCTTACTTATCACGCTAAACACATGAGTAATATTTATCTTGACGTTTCAACCATATTACAGGTGGCCGTGGTCACAAGTAGACTGCAGTGCAGGGTGTCATTGTCTGCTTCTTCTTCTTATCAGCATATGTTTGACTACGGCTGGAAATACGCCACATCCATGGATTTCCATGTTGATCCAGATGCGGCGAATCTGGTCCAGTTTGGTCCTGCTGTCCTACACATATCACCCGCCCATCTAGCTGGTGGTCTTCCTACGTTTCAGCTTCCAGTTCTGGGTCTCCAATGTAGTGTTTTCTAGCTCCAACTATCATCCCCCGCGCGACAGACATGACCGGCCCATTACCAATTAAGTTGCGTAGATCTCTTACCGATGTCGGTAACTTTGGTATGTCTGCTTAGCTACAAAAAAAATCAAAAAAAAAAATCAAAAATCTTTATTGAGGTAAACATGAAATAATATTTCTAAACAGGGCCGGAATTTCCTAGTAAGTGAATATACACCTGTGTCAGGAAATCCCGCTCTTCCACAATAGCAATAATAAGTAAGAATCACAAACGATCCGACCACTGGAAATATACTACCTAATTCGAGTTCTAACATTGCCCTATATTAAAACAATACTCACAGCATATTATTATAAAACATAGTAAGTATTTAGAAGTAATAATTATGAACACACAGCTTTATTTATATCAAGTTAGTCAACTAGTTCAGACGTTTCAGCCAGCTCATAACTCATATCTCATGCGAAAAACGACTGTGGGTTATATCAGCAAGGAGGAAACGGCGTCGCATGAATAGTAAAAACGCCATAAATGTTCTGTTTCTTGATAGGTAAATAGCTTTATTATGAAACTAGATTGCGTAGGAAATATAGCCTGACAACACAAGAACTACAGTAAAAATAACCCCTTTTGTTTTGTAGCATTCGAACATGGCGGATGTAGACGATATCTAATTTTGGTATTTCTGCTTCTTTGGCGACGATTAACCTTAACAGTGAACAGTGATCACAAAAGTCTATATTGCTCTCGTGTCTGACATTTTTTAATGCGCAAGTGGTCTCCGCGTGGTTTCTGGAATTTTGCTATCAAGTTGCAAAAACTACAATCACCGTACAACATGCATAAGAAGAAGATATTTATCTTTAATTTAACTGACATTGGCCCAAGCCTTATAGCCGCCATTAAGAGGAATAAATAAAATAAAATAACCCCTTTTGTTTTTCAAACAAATGCGAGTACTACAAGGAACCACATCCTTTGTATGTCTGTAGACCTTGCTTCAGTCATCACTTTTAGTGATACCACATGCCTTTATTGATAGCAGTAATGCAAATTAAAATGATTGTGGTCCAACGATATGGACCTCAGCAAACACCTGAATCAATATAATTTGACGACCGGGTAGTCCAATGGTTAGAGAACCTGCCCACGAAGCATGGGGACCCGGGTTTGATCTCTGGTCGGGACAGATTTTTTTTTTCAACAAAAATAGAACCGACTACAAAAACCTTGAAAGTATTTTTAACCCCCGACGCAAAAAGAGGGGTGTTATAAGTTTGACCGCTATGTGTGTCTGTCTGTCTGTCTGTGGCTCCGTAGCTCTTAAACGGGTGGACCGATTTGAATGCGTTTTTTTTTTTATTTGAAAGCAGGTTTTCTAGAGATGGTCCTTAGACATATTTCATCAAAATCGGTGTAGCCGTTTTTGAGATATTGAACTTTGAAGTGACAAAGTCGGGGTTTTCCAACTTTTTGTTTGTTAGGTTATCTACTAGTTTGAAGTCGGTGCCTGAGCACGAGCCAGCAGGTGCGATCGAAGCCCAATATTTATAGTAAGTAGGTAAGCAAGACGACTAATAATAGCTCCATTCCTCCTGGCTCATGTATATTTTTGAATGGGGACGCTCGATTTTAATGAAAATTTTCACTTTAAAGTTGAATATTTTGCAAACAAATCACTGAGTCGAAAAGTCGTTTTAGCAACTCTCTAATGATTTTAAAAGACCTATCCAACGATACCCCACATTACAAGGTTGGATGAGAAATAAAAAATCACCCCCCTTTACGTCTATGGGAGGTACTGTAACAATTTTTTTTTCTAATTTTTTATTGTACCATTTTGTCGGCATAGTTTACATATATAGTTGTGCAAAATTACAGCTTTCTAGAATTCCCTGAGAATAGTCCCTGAGCAAAGCCGCGGACGGACAGACAGACAGACAGACATGGCGAAACTATAAGGGTTCCCTTTTTGTCATTTTGGCTACAAAACCCTAAAAACGGCGCTATTACAGCTTATGATAAGTGACTATAAATTTGTACATAGGACTTGAGTTCGATTCACACAAAGCCTTTTTTAAAGTGTTCCTCAATAATCCGTTCAAGCGGGGACGTATCTGAATATCGAAAATTTGTATAGGTATCTAAAGTTAAAAAGTCGACGGTCAAAATATCAAAAGTAGGATTAGGTGGAATGAGTACACCACCTTGAATTCAACTCCTTGTATTAAACATGTGAAAAAATACTCAATTTTCAAAACTTAAGAAATAAAAAAACGTCGACATTTTAACGCCCGATGTTTCAATTTTCGATATTCAGATAAGTGCTCGTTCAAGCGGTTTTATTGGAATCGAAATATTCCGTATCGATCCCATCACTAGGTCTATTGTAGTAAAAACAATTTGAAACGTCAATATCGATAAAAAAGGGAGTTACTTAAAGCGATAAATGTCAGTCGGTGCTCAACAGGCGGTGAGGTCTGGCAGGCAATTAGGTAGCGGGATCGCCAGTCATTTGAATGTCATTGTCGCTTTTCAAAAGAAAATCGCTCTTTTATTCGTGAAAATAGTAACGCTGGATAGGGCGGCTCGGCTGCTCATTTTAAGTAAACTTATACGACGCATTTGCCACAGTTCACGTGAAACATTCACTAACCCCCGACGCAAAAAAGGGGTGGTATTTGACGCCAATGTCTGTTTGTGTCTGTGTCATCGTAGCTCTCAAACGAATGAAATTAAAGCGAACTTCCTCACGGTGGTTTTTAGCTATATTTTAAAAGTGGTTTAGCCGTTTTTGGGATATTTTAAATTCAAATTCAAATCATTTATTTAGTAAGAAGGCCGCAATAGGCACTTTTTCACGTTATTTTTTTAAACTACCAGCTCTTTCGGAAAGACCATCATTGCCAAGAAGAATGCGCCGCATGAAACATGGCAGAGTCATTATTTTAAAATAAAATAATTACAAATAAAATACTTAAAAACTACAATATAAAATAAAATAAAAAATTAAAAGAAAATAATAATAATACAGGAATGTATGGTTCAGTTACAAAACTAAAACTAAACGTGTAACTATAATACATAATATTGAACTTTGGATTGACAATGTCGGAGATTTTTCAATATTTCTGTTATTTTACGAATATTTTCAATGAACATTCATCATCCCTACGCCTCACTATTCGGCACAGGCCTCTCAGAATGAGAAGGCTTGGGCTTTAGTTCCCACGCGGGCCCAGTGGAAATTGGGAACTTCACACACACCATTGAATCGCTTTACACGTTTGACTAGGTCCATCACGATATTTCCCTTCATCGTAATGCTCGTGGTAAATTTCGAAAGTAATTCCGCACATGAATTTCGGAAAACTCATAGATTCGAGCCCGGGTTTGAACACACTATTCTCTGTTTGAGAGGCCATAGGTCAAACCACTAGGCAGTCCGTAGTTACGGTATGGTTTATGTCAATCCAATTTAAGAAAAGTGTAAACAAAGACGCCATTTACCCGACCATAGACATTTAGTGACGTGAAAACCTGGAACCTATTGCAAAATCATTAATATGTTCAGTAAATAGATTAATTTATTAATTGAATAGATTAAAGTATTTTTGTCTATTTTATTATTTACAATAATTGAATTAATTCCAAAGACTGTTTATTCAATTATTATTTATAAGTAGTAGTAACCATTTTTTAATTTTAACGTAAGTAAATAAAAATCGCTTATTAAATCGAGCATTAATCGATTTTTTAAATGTTTAATTTTCCACCATCTCTACGCTAGTCTATATGCTACAACAGATTATACCTATGTTTCATTCAAGAAATAACATCAGATTTTGACGAAGATTTTTCAAATGAAAATTAAATATTGAAATCAAGTGAATTTTGGTAAAAAATATGATTATACGTCTAGTTAAAAGACACGTCACAACACAAAGTCGAAAATTTCCTTAAGTGTTCATACACTGGTACACTTTCCCTATATCGTACTGTAGAACAACGGGAACAGAATCAGACTTCATCATTTCAAAAACTAATAAGCCACTGCTATGCGCTTATTAACTTTCGGATAGGTAATGAAACTACGACTAACTGCCAGATAAATGATCATGGACAAGCCTCAGGAGCCTTTATTAGTGTAAACGATGAGGACAGGTGCTCATTAGCGCCCCCTGGCGGATGACAAAGCTCGCTCGTTACGGCGGCCGAACTTGCGAGTCGTGTTACAAGTGATATTGCATTTTTTATCGCGCAAGCCCTTTACACAGTGCGGCTGGTCAATAAACCACGTGTAAGGGTGATTACAGATGGACTGCATTCTGACTGCAACGTAACTGACAATTATCGTCTGATAATATACTTTTTATTATGGTAGAGAAGCAAAGGAGCATTATCATCCCAGCCTATATACGTCCCACTGCTGGGCACAGGCCTCCTCTCAGAACAAGAGGGCTTGGGCCATAGTTCCCACGCGGGCCCTGTGCGGATTGGGAACTTCACACGCACCATTGAATTGCTTCACAGGTTTGTGCAGGTTTGCTCACGATGTTTTCCTTCACCGCAAAGCTCGTGGTAAATTTCAAATGTAATTCCGCACATGAATTTCGAAAAACTCAGAGGTGCGAGCCGGGGTCTGAACCCACGACCCTCTGTTTCAGTGGCGATAGGTCAAACCACTAGGCCACCATGACAGCAGCAGTGGTTTGCAGGTGGTAGGACCTTGTGCAAGGTCCACCCGAATTCCTACCACCATCTTGCTCGCTAATTCTGCCGTGAAGCAGCAGTGCTTGCACTGTCGTGTTTCGGCGTGGAGAGTAAGACAGCCGGTGAAATTATTGGCACTTGAGGTATCCCAACTTGGGCTTCTAGGTTGGCAACGCATCTGCAATCTCTCTGGTGTTGCAGGTGTCTATGGGCGGTGGTGATTTCTTACCATCAGGAGATTCACTTGCTCGTTTGCCATCCAGTCGAATAAAAAAATGACAGAGTAGTCGTGGTTATCGGTTGTAGATCTGTTATCATGTACAGTCACCAGCACCAATATCTGATACTACAAAGCCTGCATAAATATCTGCAGATACGACTCTATTTCTAGGGCCGGCGGTACGTGTCAGATATTTTTGCAAGCTGCGCTATGGCAGATAATGCAGGTGAATGTAGATAATATCTAGTGTAAAAACGTCGTAGTCTAGTCATTTAGTCCATGCAAACGGCTCAGGCCTTTTCAACAGTCGTGTCCTAATCGTCACGTGTAAAAAATTGCCCAAGATGATACTCTCACATGACAATCCTTCAGCGGGATGACAGTACATTACCCAATGGCCTTGTTGAACTGAAGTATATTGCTCACTCTGCACTCGACAAATCGCGGGATCAAACCGACCTGGGATTGCATCGTGAGTGGGACGCTTTTTCAACGGTGAAATTTTCACTAGACTGTGTTACCTGGATCGGTTTACGATAATTTGTATTCACACATTATAAAGACCAAATTGAGTCGCGGATAATTCGAAAAACTTGCACGGTTAAAAGGATGTGAAATCCTACACTTTCAAAACGTCGAGCAATTCAAAGATTAATTACGTAGTTAAGTTAGTTGAGTGTTAGTAATATGAGTACTACACAGTACTAAATTCCCACGGAATTTCCAAAGCCGTTTTGAAAATGCATGTACAAAACTTTGTTTTTCTAGACAATGGTTGGAGTAATCCCAACAAGCTTTATCTGTTCTGTTCCTACACACACACACAAACATTACGCCAGTACTCCCAAATGTGGTGGCAGAAAACACGAAACGTTACCGCTTCGGAGCTACTTTTAGCAATTTTAGGTTTAAAGTTTAACAAAAACGGTACAACGGTACGGTTGCTAGCCTGTCGCCTACGGTATACCTTAACCTATATCCTTTGTCGCCTCTTACGACACCCACGGAAGAAATAGAGAGGTGTAATTCTAACCCGACACCACACGGACACACAGACATACAGCGGTCAAACTTATAAGAATCTTCTTTTTGCGTCCAGCAGCTTTAACCTGGAGCTTAACATACCTACACGCAACCTTTCTTACTTACACTTTGTGAACAACACACACACGACAAATTTAATCCACGCGTAGGTACATGTCGATTCACAAAAGCTGGCACGAATGGATTGAACGAAAGTAATGTTATTGGGACATTTTTGTAGGAAAATGACACATGACATTTTCATATTTGTGTGATGTGTATTCAAATAGGTAACACATCTGTATCTACTTTTATTCACTCATCAATCCATTCGTGGTACAAATTTCGAGCCAATCTTGTTAATCGACCTGTGCCCAAACACTTTTAAAGTATATATAAAAATATTATAAGGTTCATATTAAGTATGATAGTATAGATGGTCACAAAATAATACCTTAATCCCGCTGTAAGAGATTCTTCGAACTAAACTCATCAATTTTCAAAAGCAAGGTAACTTATTAACCAAATAGTAACTATCTTGAAGGTCCCCCGGGTTCTAGGAACAATACAATGTACACGGCACCATTAGCATGATAACGAGATCCGGAACTTGGCCGGAGTTCCGGAAATCGAAGTTTCGAGTTGGAACCAGCGGGGCCTGGGGGCTGGACAACAATAATAAGCGTATTAAGCTCTTGATTTGACTAAACTGTTGATGGCACAGAACTAATATATAACAGGGATAGAAATGCTATTTCCTTTTAGTATAAGCCGGGATTTAAGTATGATCATTCACATATATTGCTAAAATTATTTCGTTGTTTTGAACTCATTGCAACGGCTATGGCCACAAATATGTACTTAGTGAATATGAGTGAGAAACGCGAGAGTTTAAAATGAAAGAACGAGCGTTGTAATTCAAGTAATGTTTTCCGATATTTTGTAACTTTATTTTATTTAAAAGGAATTAAGTAGGTAATCAATTTCTTGACAAATTCTTCTCAACAGATGCTTTTCAGAATCGTTGATAAATTTTCGACATTCATGCAAGCATGATAATGCAATTACAGTCAACACAACGTAGTCAGCAATAAAGCCCGTCTTAAAAATAAAACTGTAAACAAAAAATATTATTTCACAAATGTATTTGATCAGAACAATTCCGACCAAGCAATCAAAAATCGCAATTAAACCGGACTTAATTACGCGTTTGACTGTTTAATTGGCTCAATAACTGCGTTAATGCAGCCGGTTTAAAAATGGCCGCGAGGCGCCCGTGCCAGGCACAGGCCGTTTGCATTCGTATCGTGAACAACCGGAAAAATATGACCCCGAGGGTACGTGTTTTTATGAATATTCCATACAGCTAGGGAATATAGTATAAGGCTCTGAGGTTAATTTATTTATTAAGGATCACCAACAGATAATACATAATACAAAACATAAATATCGAGTAGATGACATTCCAGGTAGATGTTTATCTAATTATAGGTAACCACAACTAACTTCTGTGTCATCGAACATGCAAAGAAGAAAAAAAAATACATGTGCTATTTAAGTATTTTAAATTAACACATAAAATTTAAATGAAAAGATAAAAACCGGAACAAATTATACAATACTAGCTTATGCCCGCGACTTCGTCTGCGCGGATCTACGTTATCGCGCGGTGGCGCCCTCTACCAGAATAAATGGTATCCTATGTTGATCCTTGGGGTTCAAACTACCTATATACCAAATTTCATCAAAATCGGTTCAGTTGTTTCGACGTGAAAGCGTAACAGACAGACAGACAGGCAGAGTTACTTTCGCATTTATAATATTAGTAGGGATAGTGAGAAAACTACAGAAATCAATTCACAAATTTTGCATGATCAGCAACCCGCCAGATCCTGGGAGCTGTAATGCCTTAAACTTTACTCTTAAAATTCAAGGGGCTATCATTAAGCATATTATTATTATTATCCATTACTATTATTATTATTATCCGAGCTCGAGCTCAGAAGATGGTTGTACAGTTGGAACATTCTCTTTTATTGGAATAAATTGTATGCTCCAATGTCAATGCAATGGTTCAAACTTGTTACGTTGAGGCAGGCGCCAATTGGATATTATTATGCCTGTGAAATTATCAGTAACTAGAGGTTACCCGAAGCTTCGCACGCGTTAACTATTTGGTCTGGTAGTTACAATTGAATTTCCGGGATATTACGAAATTACCCTGGGGATTCCCAACAACATTGGTCTTCATTGAGGTTGTGTTAACAACTGTCCAAAATATCAAACCTCTGAACCCAGCGGTTAAAATTTCAAGATTTTATCCCTATCCCGTGGGAATATCGGGATGAAAAGTATCATATTAAAAGTATATATTAGTAGGATTACAGCTGCGTAACTTCGTAGATAAATTTTGTACTTGTGACATTTATTAAGTATGCAGCTAATTAAGAACACAAGCTACGAGTATTTATACATATCTAGGTCCATTACTTACTAATATTATGCATACGAAAGTAACTCTATCTGCTTGTCTGTCAGTGACCTTTCACGCACAAACAGTTGAACCAATTTAAATGATATGGTATGGTAGCTTTTATCCCGAAAAATTGAAATTCTCGCGGGATCACGATAAAATAATTCTTTGCAGACAAAGGCGGGAATGCATATAGTAAAAATTGTTTGTATTGTATTATAGTTTTATATCACAGTTTAGCAC
Organism: Choristoneura fumiferana; assembly: GCF_025370935.1. Classification (NCBI taxonomy): domain Eukaryota; kingdom Metazoa; phylum Arthropoda; class Insecta; order Lepidoptera; family Tortricidae; genus Choristoneura; species Choristoneura fumiferana. The sequence goes on along the minus strand of NC_133474.1, from coordinate 23,235,340 downwards.
TATAACGGTTTATAATGTATAGTAGTTTTATATCACAGTTTGGCACTATAATAAAGATAATAATATTTTTTCAGCGGGCGTGCGCACCGTGGATGTGCAAGCGGTGGAGGGGATGGTGGCGCAGTTTCCCTGCGACCTCGGCACCGCCGCCAACGACAAGGTCTACATGGTGTTCTGGTTCCGAGATGACGCCGGCATTCCGTTATACAGGTCAGTCTTCTTTTATTTAGAAAAGAAAAGGACATTTCAACATTAAATCTGGGGGCCCGCCAGTGCTCCTGCCAAGACGAAAAAAAAGAAGGCGGGGCACTACCTATCTTCTTCGTCTTTTCTCGTCCCAGTTGACACCAGAGAGTCCAAATTTATAGCATTAGATGTGGTTACGAAACTTAATAAGCCCAAGCTGCACCAAGTTTCGTTGATCTACATAGCTTCGGTCCGATAGACTTATTATAATGGTAGAAAATTGTGTCACTGGTCTTAAATTTTATCATATGCAATAGAATAGAGCTATGAAGCAGGTCACACTTTAAAACCAAGGTGTATGGTTAGTGAAGCCAGGGTTAAGGCTTGGCTTTTCCTTGGATCTGATAACTTTTTACAGCGAAAGCGTTATGAGCTTGAGAGTATGTTTTGTAATGTCAATTAACCCACCACGATGGACCGATGATTTGGTCAAAATTGCCTACAAAGAAGTGGATAAGGAAGGTAAAGATCGAGAAAAATTACGTACGCTGCTAGAGGCCTACACTCAGCATTGGGTGGCAAGAAGCTAAATAAGAAAAGAAAGGAAAGAGAGTCCTGAAATTATGAGCTTAAGAATCAATGGCTCCATTAATCATAAAACAAACAGTATGCAAGATATTTAGGTACCTACATACATTATTACATTTCTAGTCTCGACCCAATTGAAAAAAAATTCACAAGACACAATAGTAGTCGTATTCATAAGGGTCGGTGGCTTTTCTATTCCTTTTTTTTTTTTACTTGTTCTGTACTGTAGTCATATACGATTTTCCCTTTAGTACCAATTGACCTTACTTGCAAGCAAAGCTTGTACTACTAGTCAACGGATAAACATACTTATATAGATAAATACATACTTAAACATCCAAGACCCGAGAACAAACATCCATCCTGTCATCAAATTAAAAACGAAATCTGTTGAACCATAACTCAACCATGCTTACCGTATTATTTCCAAGTACATAAATTATGAAACCATCTTTCTATTCATCGCCTGTCTCATTCATTAAGTTTTTAACCGCTGCGTTTCCTGAAGTTGACTGCACGCCTCACAATCAACCGGAGTGCAGCCGACTCGAGGCGATAATTGCCGAAGTTTGCCGAACAACTCGGCGAGCGTCGAGTGCAGTGACAGATCCTATCTTTGCGGCTAAAGTTATTAGATTTTAATTGCCTTATGCAATAAGTTTGCGTGTGGCATGTTTTCTGGAAATCTTTAATCAATGCATGCAAATTAAAGTTCTTATGTGGGTTTATTGTAAATATGTATCCCATCAAAACACAAATAAAAAATGTGAAATATTATAATAAAGGTTTGCCTTTTTTTTAATTAATAAAATAAAATAAAAATAAACTAAACACTGTCATAACATAAATATGTATATGTCTTGGTTGTTGACTTCAACAACAAAAGAATTGAGATCTAAATCGACGCCAAGTTCAGTGGTCAGTCCTGAAATTTATTTATAACAACATAAAATATTATTTCATAACAACTTAAAATATCATTTCGTCTTATAACTCAGGATAATTGAACCGTAAAGTCTGACTTGGCTAGTTCTCATATACGAATTATTATTAAGTACCTACCTACTAAAACAGTCATGGAAGAGCCCTATGTTCGAAATAAGAACTTATAGCTTTACAACTTGCGAAAGCTATAATATAAAGTACAGTGTTACGTAGAGAAAGATGAAAGAAAGAAAGAAAGAGATTTATTTTGGCTCCATAAGTACCACCACCTTACAATAATAAAATACGAGTAGATAAGACTAAATCTAGCACTAAAACTAAGTTACTTGGTTGGATGGAATATTTTGCGAGTCAGAATAAGCCGATTCTTATAACGCAAACCATGAAGCCATTTTAAAAGCAAAAGATGAAGCAGCATTTAAACAGCCATAAACTAAGTTGGGAGAGCATCACAATCTTTAAGAGTTCGTAACAAGGTTTGGCGCGATCGCATGACGACATCGCCGCCAACTTAGATAAAACATTGAAACTTCGCCAGCTCCTAAATTATGAAGTGGACAAATTTTTGATAGCTTTTTAATTTTTTTTTTCACGAGTTAGTTACTCGAGAAGTTCAGCGTTGATGGTGTTAGTGCCAGCTTTTTTAGGATGAATCTTTATTCATCTTTATGTCTTGGGATAGGGGATCAAGAGCTCAAAACTTGTTAAAACGTTTCCCTGTTTCATTACGGTCCGATGAAGGGCTTTTCGTCATTATTTCAAGTTATTCTGTCGTAAAAGGATACTTTAATTACTGTAACTCCTAGGATTCAATTTTAAATAACAACGTACATAATATACGTATTACTACACACACGCTGACAGTAAGTGAACCAATGCATTTGATTGCTCTTTTTTATTAATCAAAATTTCAGATCCTTCTTTATACAAAACTTTGCCTTTGTACTCTTTTGTTTTCTTGTTTTCTTTTTGTATTATTTTTGTTTTATGTACAATAAAGTATTTACAATTTTACATACATACATACTTTATAAGCATTACGGTTTCGTTTTTTATTTACAAAAATGAAGCCTGGTAACTACATTGTCATGCTTATCAATGTGCTATTCACCAACATAATAAATACAGCTGGCTGCATTGTGTGTCCAAAGTTTTTAGGACAAACTTGATATCGTGAGCACGCGCTGCTAAATTCATGAGAGAGGATTTTGTAGATCTTGACTCTCGCCAGCTGTGCTTGACTTTCAAGACTTTAGTGAGATGGAAATTTTGGAGATAAATAGCATTAGTTGATGAGTTCAGTAGAACTATTCTGCTACACGATGGAAGTTGGCACTAATCTAACAATACAAGCAGCACATGAAGCACAGACAACCATTAAGGGTGAAAGATCATCGAAGTGACGACCACGAACTGGAAGACGAACTGGAACTGGAAGACGAAGCGAACTAGGTGGACTGACGACATCATGAAAGTAGCGGGCAACCCGTGGTTGCAGATGTCGTACATTGTGGCGTTTTGGAGGAGGCCTTAGTTCAACAGTGCACGTCTTTTGGCTGATAATGAACAGGAGCATAAAAGCTACAAATTTTTATAATTCCGTACCCGAAAAGAAAAAAAAAACTCTTATAGAGTCACTTCGTTGTCCATAATATGCCTGGTACTCGTTTGAAGTTTAATCCATAAAACCATTGTTAATGTCATGTAAGTATGATTAGTTTTTGGGAGTCTTTTTGTATTTTTTATTTCAACTCCAAATTTGTTACTTTTACGGGTATCCCGTGAAACCATATCGAAAATACAAACTGAGACGTGGATGCACAGAAAAACCAGAAAAGAGACCGGCACTGGGAATCGAACCCAGGTCCTCAGCAATCCGTGCTGCGTGCTATAACCCCTACACCACTGCTGGACCCAGGACCTGGGTTCGATTCCCAGTGCCGGTCTCTCTTTCTGGATTTTCTGTGCATCCATGTCTCAGTTTGTATTTTCGAGGTGAACATGTAAGTAGTTTAAATTTCAGTCAACACAGTGAATACTCATGATTGTCCAGCTATCAACTGTCCATTACGCGCGTAAATAATTAACGCGCAATAGGCACAACTTCGCGTATTAAGTAGTTTAAAACGCGCCGCTGTCAACGCCCGCTATCACGACATCTACAAAGGGTCAGAACAAAACTTCTATGCGCCTTAAAAGTTGCCAAATATTTCACCGTTTTAGCCGCTTAAGACAAATTGCTTCGGCCGTTTTAGGGTTTTTCCCCCGTTCTCAGTAATTTCACCGTTCGTTGGCTCATGGCGGATTCCGCTGCGTTGTCGGTTAGCAGCAGTGAGCCCGACACCCATTGGAACGTATAAAATGCTGTTAAAAATTCCTTCGCCGGGCCGGCAGCGGCAGCGGCAGGCTGGGGACGCGTCGCAGAATGCTTTCGGGATAATGAACGCCCCCGTCTGTCTTGTAGATTAGTGTCTCTCTAATGAAGGGGATGAACTCTTGAACTCTTTAAGACGGGTAAAAAGCCTCGCCATCGCAACGTGAGCTAAAAAGATTCGTGTTAATGAAAGTCTTTGCGTGTCTCAGCTGAATGAGGGTTACAGATGTAAAAAGCGTAGTCGAATTTGTTGCAATGTTAACCACTGCTCGAAGGGGGTTATGTTTTTAAAACGTAATGTCTATTTATTTGTGTCGTCTCAGTAGCCTAAGCTGCTGGATGGTTTTCAACGTATGAGGTATTATTAGATTCGTGTAAAATAGCGTCCGTGAACAAATATGGAAGAAGGATTTAATTTTTTTATTTTAAAGGTAGGTATCAAAGTAAAAGCTATTTATAAGCCCATTCCAAATTATACATAATATAATACCCATGTACTGTATTTACAGGAACATCAAAATGTGGGAAATAAAAAAAATCTTTAAAATAATCCAAAAATTAAACTGCCTTACTGGACTCATTACTGAGAATTATTTACATGGTCACAATTTTTTAATGGGTCTCGACTGGTCCCGTATTGAGTTTTTAGTTACTTAACAGAGTTCTTGACTACTAGACTTTGTTTCCCTTTGTGGTTTTATTTAAAGGTTTTTAAGGCGTCGCTGTTGTTCTACTTTTGTTAGAATATGTACCTAAATTGTTGTGGCGTATTCAACTTCAAATTAAAACTTTATGTTGATGGCAACCGGTCGTATTTGTTAAGCAATGACTAGGTACTGCAGCAAAGTGTATGTTGTCTTCTGCGACTTCTTTTGTTTCTGAAGTAGGAGTTGCAGGAGTGTTTGTTCCACGCCTGAAATGAACAGATACAAAACATAGAGAAAGTACAAAAAATTTAGGCAATAGTTCCACCCGGCGAGTAACGAGAAAAGAGTGATATTCGATATAATTTTTTGGCGTAGACAATACAGAGATCGAATGTAAGACAGCGATAAACGAGGAAAAAAGTGGCGTTAAAAAAAGACTAGTCCTCTGTCAGATGATTACTTTGCCAAAAATCAAATCGATAAATAGATTAATATTATGCTTAAAAAATTTCACGAGAATCGATTAAAATGCGATCTCTAAAGAAGAACAGCCGGACATTCGCTGGACAGACATACGAACACGAAAGCATTTTCTCCCAAGCTAAAACGGAGTCGCCTCATAAAAAGTTTTTCTTTTCATAAATTTTAAGAACATCCCACGATCCCACATCCCACATCAACGATATGAAAATCCTAAATTGTTACAATTCAATCAGGCAATCCTAACATGGCGATCCGGGCTACGCGATGATAAATTATGCGGCGCACGAGATCCAAATAACATCCGTCTAATGAAGGGGCTAATAAACGCGGCGTAGCGACGCGTGTGCGGGGGACGCGGGACGGGAATAGTTCAAGCCTTACGAACATCGAAATTCGAATTCTCGTGCAGTCTCGCTTGCGCTGATGGTATTAAATAGGAGACGAATAGGGACGAGTAGTGCAAACTTCGAATTTCGTAGTAGCGGTCAGTTTTGGCTTGAAATATCCAATTGAAGTGTTATTCAGCTGGCAGTTTGAAAAGTTTTCCAGTATGAAAAATATAACTAAAGTAAAGGACAATGAAGTTTGGAACATAAGGTTAGGATGTCCGAACATTTTTTTGCCAGCAGCCAGCGCGACACGCACGTACACAACAGGGCAACCAGACTAGCGTCCCGCCAGCTTCATTTCTTGTTTTTTTTTATTATTTTTTATTTATTTCATGTAATGTTTGAGAAAAGTCTATATCTGCTTGGCCGGCCACCCCCTACTTCCCGGTCTCTACAGTAATGTACTATTTTAATAATTAATTAAGATTGATTACGATGGAAGAGATCCCTTTAAATATGTTCGCCTTTTTACATCTTATTATCCGGTTTTCTGTTAATTTTATGTTTGTATGTATCTACAATAAAGAGTTTTACAATTTAAAATACAATAATGATCTTAAGTTAATGTTAAACTTAAAATTTATTACAATATTGCAACACAAAACCAATGTCTGGTTACGTTTCATGTTTGTACGACACTTATTGCAACAGCTCCTGTATATTATGCGCATATTAATGCCCGGTGATCAGTTATTTCTGACAAATAACTGAAATCAAACATAACTGACACTGAATGACATGTTTGGCTCAAATGACCCGCACTTTAACACAATCACCCCACTTTATACTCGTAAATACTGCATTCTATAAACAATCAGTATTATTCCAAAAGACACACAATTTTGAATCATCCAGTGCGTCAACAGAGTTCAAATCGAGCAGTTTGTTAATGGTCGCGTATTTGCAGTAACCTGAGCCTGTACTGTGTTGGTTTTAGGGTTTATTTTTGATGGCACCGCTAGCTAATCGCTAGGTTCTGAAAGAGTCACGTTTCTAGCGTATCGAGGGTAGTTTACGATAATTCGGATTGTTCGCGTAGCACGTTTTAGTTAGTCGCATTATCTTGGCGGGAATAATTGTCATTCGAAACACTGTTTTTGTGGCGCTAGTTTGTCAAATTGCATGTTTATAACAAGATATGTCTAGTGGTATTACAATACAGTAAATTCGGGTTTTGTTCCGCGAATTCATTTATCATGAAATAAGTAAGTGACCGCAATAGTCTTTTTATTTTTTATTCGACTGTATGGGAAATAAAATATTGAAGTCATTGTATTGTTTTTAATGAACAACAACACAGTAATCAAGTACAGAAAACACAGGTAGGTATATAGACATGCTACTTACAATATATAGTATAAATCTTCCCAGGTGAATTTTTCGCTTCGAGCCCTTATCTTTCAAATAAAGGCCATTGTCTCTATTATCGCAAAGCCGCTAGCTACCGAGTTAGCACGTGCCACTACAACATTCATATTAAAAAAAATTTAGTGCCGTATTGCCTCGGGGTGGTATATCGTCCTACACTACCAAAACGTTATATCTAGAATATCAGTGACATTAAATTTGAACCTTAATACTATGACGATACCGTTTGTTTTTCAATATGAATGTTGTAGTGGCACGTGCTAACTCGGTAGCTAGCGGCTTTGCGATAATAGTCACAATGGCCTTTGTTTGAAAGATAAGGGCTCGAAGAGAAAAAATCACCTGGGAAGATTTATACTATACCTATAAACAATACTGAAATAAAATAATAATAGGTATGTATACACGCCTGTGAAAAAAATAATCATGATATTTTTGTGCATTGTATTGACTTGGTGCTAAATAGCCCTCCGAAGTTTAGCCGTAAAATGTCCAGTGTCGAAATTGCGTCCACATCGTAGGAGGTCCATGTCTTACAGCGTTTAAGTCATGCCACATCCAAGTTTCAGACAGTACTAAACAAAATACTTCTTTATTGTTTTCTAGTTAACAACAGATTTACGAAAGGTCCTCGAGTGGCAATTCGATCACAAACCGGAAGATAAACAGTTAGCATGGCACTAGATGAACTGACGGCATCGGGAGAGTTACGGGCAATCGATGCAAGTGGGGAGTTGTCGTTTATTGTGGCTTTCTAAGAGGCCTTGGTCCCACAATCCTCTGCTTAAGATGCCATTGGTCAAGCACTTAGGCCACCATAGTTGAGCCCCTTTTTAACCTACGGAGCCAAAATTTGGACCTTGACTGCGAGGCTAATCCACAAATTCAAGGTTACTCAGCGAGCTATGGAGAGAGCAATGCTAGGGGTTTCTTTGAAGGATAAAACCCGAAATGTTTTAATGTTTATACCTAACATTAACCAATAAAGATGCCACCGTTAGATAATACATAAAAATTAAAGAGGGTTGGTGTATCCACATTTGTACAAAATATTCGAAACAAAATTAAAGAGCAAATCGAAAAATTATATACTAAACTAATAAAATGAAGTTAACCATTAACTAAACCTTAAAGAGAAGCCTTAAATCTAAGCAGAGAAACATTAAAGAATTCTGCTTCAGAAACTGATCCATTTTGCATTTTACATGCTCTACTTACAAAGCCATTGCCTACATAATTGGTTCGAAACCTTATTATCCGACATAGAACGAAAGTCACCGACGTTGCTCAAAGAATTAGTTTGCTGAAGTGGCGTTGGGCTGGCCACGTCTGTCGCAGGACTAATGAACGGTGGAGCAGACGAGTCCTCGAATGAAGCCACAGACGGGAAAACGTAGTGTAGGGCGTCCTGAGGCACAGAGGACGGACGATCTTTAGAGGGTCGCTGGCAGCGGATGGATGCGAGGGGCTGAAGACAGTGTTGTGGGGCGCCATGGAAGAGGCCTATGTCCAGCAGTGGACTGCTGTAGGCTGATGATGATGAGTTTAGTTCCTAGTGCTTTTACGGGCATAGGAGTGCATTGGGTAAATTCCAGGGCAGGCAGCGCTAGTTCGCGCCACAGCAGCGTGCTGCTACCCCCCTACCTACTTAATACACGCCAGGTCAGTAATAGTATTTTATGCAACTGTATCTTAATAGGGGTCCTTAAAACACGAGTGTGGGTTTATATATATAATAGAGTCACATGAGTGTTTTAAGGCCTAATTACGTACAGTTGCATACAATATTTTATCTATATCCATATATTAAATCCTCTATCATGTGTTCCGCGAACCATTGAGAATGACCTGCATAAACGAGAACTAGGTAGGTATGTCTGCCCCACGAGCTGCGCCCGCTGCGCGCGCGACGACCTGCTGCTGCACGTGGTCGCGGCGCCCCCCCCCGTGCTGTAATGATGTATGAAATCTCATTACGATACAGCCGTGTTCGTAAAAGAATCCAATGTGGTAATGCTGGTCATAACCTATGGTTTTTGAACGCATAATTGAGGATTTACTATATGGGTGTAGATAAAAATGTATATATTCTTAATCCCAGCGCTCTCACGAGAGACTTTGCATATGTGGTCCGGCTATAAGAATAGCTCGTTAAATGGTATTGAACTAGAGTGACGTCACACCGCCGGGACCGGACGCGCGGTGCTTAGCCCGTCCGGCGCCGCTCCGGAAATAAATCCGTTCCTTCCCGGACCAGCTCGCCTAACAGGATATTTCTCTTATACGCAAAAAATGAGGTCGAGCAATTTGCGACGTCGTTTTTTACCCGCACGGCTGACGGTTCAACCTTTGAAGTGTTTCAATTCACGGCAACCGAGAATTATTTAGTGCCGTTCAATGAATAGTTATAATGGAACAATACATTTAAGTAGGCGTGCGAAGCCGCAGGTCAACATAGTCCCACTAATATTATAAACGCATTCAGAAAAGTCTGTTTGTTTGTAACTTCATTACGTCTTTCTTCTTACGTTCTTACTTCTTACGTTCGTTCTTGCAGGTGGTAGGACTTTGTGCAAGGTCCGCCTGGATTGCTACTACCATCTTGCTCGCTAATCCTGCCGTGAAACAGCAGTGCAGAGTAAGACAGCCGGTGAAATTACTGGCACTTGAGGTATCCCATCTTAGGCCTCTAGGTTGGCAACGCATCTGCAATCCCCCTGGTGTTGCAGGCGTCTATGGGCGGTGGTGATCTCTTATCATCTTGCTCGTTTGCCATCCAGTTGAATAAAAAAAAAAGGCTAATAACCGATGTAGATGACATTTATATACTTATTAAATTATATAGTTATAATAGTTTCAGTTCCGGGAAAGGACATAGGATAGTTTTTATCCCGGAAATGGCATAGTTCCCGCAGGATAGCGATAGGTAATCGAATTTTACACGGACAGAGTCATGGAGTCATACATACTAGCTAGTTAAACATATATTTGAGTTGTCTATCAATTACGGTCCTTGAAATACAGCCTCGTGACAGACCTCGCAGCGTAATAGGGTTCCGTTTGTCACCCTTCAGGTACCGAACCCTAAACAACAATTAACACTCACACACTCTCCGAAAACAGCGTCAATTTGACACAAAGTGGAACGGAGCGAAGACTCGACGAACACTACTGTGCCAGTTACATAAGTTTCTAACTTCACTTGTTTTGTTGCTGTCTTCAATTGAGTTATACATAGTTCAATTAACGTAAATTGAACCTTGGGTGGGCTGTGCTGTAGTATATGAGACGACGGGTCTACAAATTAGGCGGTTTTCGATCGTTTGCCCGAATTTCATAATGCTATAATGTATTTTTGCATAATTTGGGTGCCGCTCGAAGGAATAACAACAATTGATATATTTATCTTAAAAACCAAACTTATTTATATTTTTATTAATTCGATTTGACGTACTTCGGGTTAGGTTAGGTTTATTTTATAAAAAAGTTTTGCGAAGCTCCTATCCTTTGAAATTATATCAAATGTTGTTATATCCAGTGACAATATATCCAGTTGTTATACACACCTATCAATAGATAACCGCATATTATTATTTTTTATATAAGAGGGGGCAAACGAGCAGACGGGTCACCTGATGGAGAGCGATCACCGTCGCCCATGGACACTCTCAACACGAGGGGAATCACAGGTGCGTTGCCGACCCTTTTAGAATTTGGTAGGCTCGTCATTACCTTCAGAATTGCATTTGATAAGACAGCAGATTCCGGTAGTTAAGGCTGTATATCTTACCAGTATTAGTAGAATTAAGTTTATTTAACATAGTCAAAATACCACGAACGGGACTCATCACGCTAAAATACACGAGTAATACTTACCTCCACGTTTCAACCACATTACCATAATTCATCAGTGACCACGGCCACTGTAATGTGGTTTAAACGTCGAGGTAAATATTACTCGTGTGTTTTAGCGTGATAAGTTCCGTTTGTGGTATTTTGACTATAAGTTTATTTAGTTTTTAAATAACATAATATAGTTATTAGTTATCATGACATAATTCTTTTGTCAGCGATATCAACGACGACGGACATTCATAATACCTATTGAACTCGATTCTTATTTCACATCCATATTTTTAATAGGATATCATTACTTTTTGTACAGAAATTATTCGAACACTTCATGAATAGGTACGTCGTAATTTATAAATTACTCTTTATACGTATTTAAACGTTTGCTCTGTATAATTTTATATTTAGTCAATAGTTATCAGCTTTAAGATTATTACCTTTATATACGTCTTATATTGTTTTCAGTTTCGAAAGTGACAAATCCATATATAACACCATGATGCCATTAAAATCCGCCTACCCGCAAACTCAATAAAAAATTACGGCACGAAAATAAAAACCATTCCGGCAACCACTTCGGTCCCAATTTCCGAAACAAAACGACATTGTCGTCTCCATGGGCTCGATAACGAAATCAATTCAGCATCCGTAGCACAGGCGCTAATACGCTATAATAATCATTTGCATGTGAAGAAATGCGAACGAATTTATTTTGAGGGTAGTTCGCGCGGCCTGCGTTTATTGGGTGGCCGGGAGCTAAGAAGGAGAGGATGTGGCTTTTAGGCCGAGGCCGCACTACGACTAAACCACCGCGGTTTTTAACCGCGTGACTTTTTATACAAGTAAACATAAAACCGCCAGTGCGGACGCTTGCATTTACTTGATTGATAAAGTCACGCGGTTAAAAACCGCGGCGGTTTAGCAGTAGTGCGGTCTTGGCATTAGGGGAATCAAATATCTTAAATTTTGACTATGGCTGCTGCTTGTCTGTATTCTGACTTTAAAGAAACCTCAACTGCCTACTATATCGGTTCAGCGGTTTAGACGTAAAGCGATAACAAAGAAACAAATAGAGTTACAAAATTTCGCATTTATACATATTATTATTAATTGGATGAAAAGCCCCCTTCGCAGTATATACTTTCGTGGCTCCGGCCGCAGTCCGCGTTATACTTTCAATCTTCGCCATGAGTCAGCATCCCGGCCCCTGAACTTTCATATTGCTTAACTATTTCTTTACGGCTTTTGTCGCTATGTTTGGGAGCAATCTGCGGCCATTCTATTCTAGTCAAGGGTTGCCAGATTTTTCCTTCTATTTATCCCACTAATAATATAAATGCCAAAGTTCGTAAGTCTGTTTGTTTGTTACCTCTTTACGTCTAAGCCGCTGAACCGATGTAGATGAAATTCGGTATACAAATAGTTTGAGTCCCGGGGAAAGACATTGAATCATTTTTATCCCGGACAATTGCACAGTTCCCGTGGCGATAAGTGGATTCTAGGCGGACGGAGTTGCGGGAAACAGCTAGTGTAGAATACATTTTTAAGAAGATTCTCACATGTGCCCAAACCATTTGAAATTCTTCCAAATTCAAAATTTACGAATATTAAATGCTTTGTAAATTGGCAAGATTTCATTTTTTGAACACCTGTAAATTATTACAGGAATCGAAAGAGTTTTGCCACCTGAACATCGGAAAATATTTATTATAATTTATTTCTCCATATTTAAAAAATGCAAAAAAAATAAAAAATATATCTGAATTTGCCAACACTACCACAGAATAGATATGATTCCTTTGCCTTTTTCACCAGAAAAAGGAGCTCTCATAATTTTGACAACTTCTACGTCAGATTTACGCAAGATTTACGTGATCTTTTTTTTAATAGAGACTAGACAAAAGTAATGGATCTATTGTGTGGTAGTTTTGGAGTTATGACCTTTTAGAATAAGCACATTTAAAAAAAATGTAATAAATAAATTAATAATCGTAGCGAAATTTTAAAAATATCTGCGTCTTTCTCTTTCCAACCAGAATACAGAGAACGAATCAAATTATAGTCTTAGAAATATGAAATCTTGTCAATTGCACAGGCCTGCATTTACCTTGAGCTTCCATACTAAGGCTGCATAATTCCACCAGAGATGGGCTAGGATGTGTTGTGAGAAATGTGTTTTTCATAAACCAATACAAATGTTTCATTTAGCTATTCCGTGTGAGGATAGTAAATGAAGCGTTTCTATTGGTTCATGCAAATACAATCCTCGCACATCTATCTGTCAGAGACGCAGCCTAAATTACAAAGCTGCATTTCTGACTCATGAGCATTTATTTATTTTTTATTTTGGTACGTTGGCAGCCCTGTAGACCTATTCAGCTACATGCCGCGGTTTACTCTGATCCAACTTCGTTTTTGTCGGGGATCATAATGGAGATGTTTACGAAACGTGAATGGGACGAGGATTTATCTGTTTATTATGGAGCCGGCTGCGATATAAAAATATATCGCGCTCATGTATCAAAAGTAATGTACTATTATAACGTATCACTAGTCTTTACCCAGTGCCAGAATGTATGGAACTGCCAACCCTAAACCAGGTTTAGCGATTCAATTTTATAACTCTTGATGAAAATGAAATAATGAAAATGAAAGTTTATTCCACACACAATGCACATATTATTAAGTACAATTTTTTTTTTTTTAGCTTATAATGTCCCACTGCAGGGCAAAAGCCTCCCCTTTCTTATTCCACTCGTCTCTACTCTTGGCCAGCTCTTGCCAATCTGACTGGAATCGTTCCAGGTCGTCCCGCCATCTCCTCCTAGGTCTGCCTCTGCTCCGGTGCCCGTCGCATGGAACCCAATCGGTGATTACTTTGCTTTACTTTTATTTACATAAGTACAATTATTAGTACTAAAACAACAACAGTATAATAGGTATGTATATGAAACAACAAAAAAAACAAGCAAACATAAATATTAAATTGTGTGTGTAAAAGGTCCCACCTCAGCATAAATACGGACTCCGGGGTGTAACCAGCGCTGGTCTTCCGGCGAGACCATTTTTATCGGTCACATATCGGTCACAGAAGACTAAAGCTTCGGGAAAATTTTCTATTAGTAGATCCCATGATGCTTACTGGGACTCGAGCGTCATGGGGATCTATTAGATTATGGGATTAGTTGATAGGAAGAAGAAATGTTGTATGATGTTTCACCTTCCAGTGGCGGGGGAAGCGTCTACAATTTTTTTTAGCTCAAATGCCCCAAAGTGTCTCTGATATCGAAAGTATATTTATCTGGCGACTTGCGTGGCGTAGTAGCCATTCGGAAGGGTAGGATATAATAATACTATAATCTATTTCTATTTCTATTTCACATATTTCCGACGAAATCGTTCCGATACGGCCGCCTCAAAATGACCGCCACGCATCGGACTCTGCGCACACAGAAACAATTTAGATACACGCATAGCACACATACAAACTTTATCGTCAGACAGCCCACGGGCGACCGATGGTGCCGTGAACATATCGGTGTCGGCTCCAATATCCGTTATCGGGCCGGACAATGTGAAAAACAGGTACATATTTCATATATTTTACTTGCCTCGATATCGTATCGTCGTCCGATACCGACATCGGATCGGATAATGTGAAAACGCTCTAAGAGCTGGTTCCCACTTGTCGGCTGTCGGGCCCGGATTTTAATCGGTTGTCGGCGCCTCTGTTCACACTAGTCGGTTGTCGGCCACGATCGCAGCTGGCGCCACTGGCGGTACTCTGGCCCTACGGCAGCGACGACCGGGCGGAACAGAAGGGTGCAGGCGGGGCGGGGTCGGCCCCGACATCTGACCAATGTGAACAGCGTCATACTTACTCATATGCGAGCGAGACCCGACACATTTTTTTCCAGAAGTAGAGGGCTGGCGACATTTCTTGTCGGCACCGACACAAAATCGGTGTCGGGCAAGTGTGAATAGCTTCATAGGTACTCGTATAAAATATTCTACCACTGGAACATCCGATTAAAATCCGGGCCCGACATCCGACAAGTGGGAACCAGCTCGAAGCCAGTGCTTTATAATTTTAATCCTGTATAGACATTTTATGAGGAGCACTCGCGCAAAATTTTAAATCTCTCGACTTAGTGGTTGAGAATTCAAAATGAAAGTAATCGCGTGTGGTGGAAGGCAGTAATACCTTTATTTTCATTTGATCGTTTTTAGGGTTCCGGGGCCAAAATGGCAAAAACGGAACCCTTATAGTTTCGCCATGTCTGTCTGCCTGTCTGTCTGTCTGTCCGTCCGCGGCTTTGCTCAGGGACTATCAACGCTAGAAAGCTGTAATTTTGCACGGAAATATATGTAAACTATGCCGACAAAATGGTACAATAAAAAAATAAAAATACATTTTTTTTGGGTACCTCTCAGACGTAAAGTGTGGGTGTTTTTTTTTTCTCATCCAAACCTATAGTATGGGATATCGTTGGATAAGTCTTTAAAAACCATTGGGGTTTGCTAAGACGATTTTTCGATTCAGTGATTTTTTTGCGAAATATTCAACTTCAAAGTGCAAATTTTCATAAAAATCGAGCGTCCCCCCCCCCCTTAAATCTAAACTATGGAAGATTTCGTATAAAATACGAAATAAAAATATTACTTAGTTTTTTCGTAATGGCTACGGAACCCTAATTCGGGCGTGTCCGACACGCTCTTGGTCGGCTTTTTAATTCAGTTTAATATAAGCAATTAAACATTATCGCTTTAGTTTGGCCGTTTGGCTTACAAACAGCGAGTGGCGGCTAGTGAAATTTTCTGGCTTCGTAAATCTAACGTAAGCACCGGTTGCGGTTATATCCCAATCACATGAAAGACCCTTAAAGCTTAATTAATAGGCGTTTGGATTAATTCGTAACTTTGGCCCTCAGTAGCAGGGCTTGTTGTGGCGTAAGACATAGGCGAGCATTAGATTGCCCTCAATAATCTTAACCACGGCTAGACTTCCAACTTAAGTTTAGTGCCTTAATTAAGTAATTTTAACTTGATGCTTCTACGCCACGCGTTCTGAGTAAAAGGATTTTAACCCACAAATATTATACATATTTCACCGATAAACAAGACCAATCATGTCAACAATATTATTATTTTCAGATACTGGAGCGATCCACGATCCTTAAGCCGAGTTTAGACTTGCAAGAAAAATCGTGCAAGTTGCATTACTTGCGGCGCTTGATTGACCACTACAAACTCGTTGGCTTTACGGCCTCGCATTGTAATGCAACTTGCATGATTTTTCTTGCAAGTAGGCTTGCAGGGATCGGAGCTAACATTAGAACTCCAACTTAAGTGCTAATCCAGGGTTAAGTAGTATAAAAATGTATGAAACTGTTTTCCATAACCCACGGATATCGGTATGTTTCTAAGGTTGGACTTTGCAAATGGCGCTTAACGTGTAGTCTACTCGTAACCAAATTGTTGTAAGCGCCGGAAAATTTCATGGCGCTTAACGCGTTTCGTTTAACGTAGGTGTACGGCCTGCGGTGTGCAGTCAAACAGAGTGAGTGATCGCAAAATTATTGCGTAGTAGTTATGTATCGCCTTAAAAGACAGACAGAGATTGAAATGATCCTGTGAGGGTTCCTATTTCCTTGGGTCTAAAAATAATCTGCCTCAACAAATACAATGCCTGCATCGAGACTTCGACTTATTTATCCTAATTCACACCATCAGGGTTTTTGAACATACCGAGAAACTTCTAAAGCGCCAAAATGTTACTTTTGGGAAATTAATTTTAATAATAATTATAATAATATCATTTATTTGACAGACAACATAGGTCCATTTAAAAAACAAAATAAAAATAAAAATAATAATCCCAATAGTAGTATTTTGGTGCTACAGGTACTTAGTAGTTTCCACTGTCGAAATTATTGCTATTAGCCTCTGATGGTTTTTACATCTTATTTGAGAGAGCGTAACCACAAGACACAGAGGAGTGGAAGTAATTCGGTTAAGTGGTTTAACAACAGAGACCCGCTCCGCTCCCGCCTTGCGCCCACCACTGGGTCACGTCATGACTTACTTACGGACCGCTCAACTTCGCAGTTTATCTCGCTCGCCCGCCCGCAACTAAAACTCTTCCAATGGATTACTATTAGTGATCTTACCGCCCTACTTGGAGGAATTATTCCAAACCGGCTTAAGGGCTGCGCTTGCTTTGGTTTACATCATAAAACACTTACTTTGAGTCAACTAGCTGGTGCTCGCAGGGCCTTACTATTGCATGAATGAAATTTTCTATCCCGTGGGATTCCTAAAATATATTATTTACAACGAATGAGGATTCGACGGTATTGTTATTACAGCTGCCATAGTATTTATAACAAATACTAGCTTTTTCCCGCGGCTCCGCCCGCGTGGTATTCGGTTAACGCGCGCTGTTCCCGCGGGAACTGCGCATTTTCCGGGATTAAAAGTAGCCTATGTCACTCTCGGGCCCATAAACTATCTCTATGCCAAAAATCACGTCAATCCGTCGCTCCGTTACGGACAAACACTCAAACACACTTTCGCATTTATAATATTAGTATGGATTCCATTGCAAATCTGAAACGTAGTACTAGTAAATATGTACTTGTAAATCATTAAATAACTTTGTAGATCTGCTTCATTACTTCGCTGAGTTTCTTGCCGGGTTCTTCTCAGCTGAAATTTTTCCGAATCGGTGATAGATTTTGTAAGTGCATGTTGTTGCCTTAATTGAATAAATATATTTTGACTTTGACCAACATAAAGCAGTATAATAAGTTAAACGTGGTTGATATTGCCATATTAATAATAATATAATATTTATTTGCATAGAATATGGTTACATAATGTGGATGCTCTACAAATTGATGTCCAGGCATATTCTGCTGTACATGCAACATTCAAATATCAAATATTTGTCTTAGTCTAATGTTAAATTTAATGTCAAACGGGTACAGAAAAAAAATGGTAATGTCAGTAGAAATACAATAAATAAATACAATAAATACAATATTAATGTCACTATGAATACAATCATTATTATTTATCAGAATTTAAAAAATCATTTACTGAGTAAAAGCAGTGTTGTATGAGATACCTGTCAATGTTTAATACAAAATATTTTTTCATCACACTTGCTCGTAAACAGTGTCGTAACATGCAGGCTACCTTAGTTGCAACCCCCCAAATAAAACCCTCGACCTTAATGTGCTTGTCATGAAACCCGTGGTCGGTAAATGAGTCAGTGCCCGTACTGATGGTGCTGCGCGCGCTGCTGCAGGACCACATGGACCACCACATGCACACGCACGTTGCGGCGCATGCCGAGTGCCGAGGGAGGGGGAGGTAGAGGGCGACGTTGCCAAGAGCACAGCCTAAGGTATCGCCAATATTTGGAACAATTATATTTTTTCTTTTACAAATATAAAATTTTACTTGCAAATGTGATGAAAAACATTGTATGTCGCACGGGCGGTACTAGAATTACGAACATCGACTCATTAAAGCCCTCAGTCTTCGACTTCGGGCTTCTAATAGACTCTCGTTCGTAATTCCTTATTTACCGCCCTTAAGACACAATGTACTATTCTTTTTTCAATCTGACATGATCTGGCAACGAATTCTTACCACAACAGTTAATTTTTTTACCCTCTTCTACCTAACACAAAATTTAACTTAACACTTACCTAGTTTAATAACTAAGCAGAAAAGAAAATGAGATGGTAACGTACACTTGACATTTAATAATATAATGTATTTGTCAATCTAGGTACTTTGCTGGTTTATAAAAATACATTCGTTCTAGTTCCGCTCGCAGACAGTAAACTTATAAAATAAATATTTGCTTCCGTCGACGCGACGTGACCAAGTGACTGGAGTGCGCGCTGGTGCCCTGGCATTGCAATATAACTTCGTCGTTCATTTAGTTTTATATCAACTATTGCTTGCTTCTGAATCTGCGCAGGAATCAAGTATAAAGCAAAAAAAATTATGGCCCACACGAAACTACTTAATTCTTAGTTTTACGTTCCTAATTTCTAAAGTCCTAACGAAATTCCCACACAGAATTCCACTCTTGATTAGGGGATAATTTGAACCCTTGATGTGTGTTATTTTAGTTATACATTTTTTGGAATATGTTTAATTTTGTTATACAAAATTTATATGAACGAATTGTACTTAATTTTTTCTTAATTTTCTTAAATTATTAGTACTCGTATGTCAGTATGTCCCTATTGTAAACGATAAGATTGCCGCGAGCAATGTACCTAAGTATAAGAAAATTTAAAAATGAAAGCAGGTGAGAGTTCAGTTCTTGGAAACGTCCCAAGTTATGACAAATGGTGATATTTTTTAAAACTTTTCGGAACAAAGTCTAGTGGTTGCTTTACCTCACCTGAGGCAAAGAACAAGTTTTAAAATGTACTAGTATTCTCAGAATATAGAACACAAGCACTTATGATTTTTTTTAGCAAATGTAAGAAAATGAAAGAGTAAGTAAAAATCGTCGTTTTGGCTTCGACTAACACACGTCACACTTTTTTTGGTAACGGATGCTCAGTTTCGCTTTGTAAATGAAATTATATGAGGTATGAAACACGTTAACATCTTCTATGGTGTTTGTGATAGTTAAGTCTGACATTATGTTGATTTACTTGGAAGTGGAGGAAGTTGGAGGTGGTTCATGCATGAAACTCTAAGGTATGGCAACAACGTAGATTTTTCACGTGTTGAAAGAGATGGTGTTTATTGATATGGATCTACGCATAGTAATGCCTGAAGCGATATTAAAAATATTTTAATGTATTATCTTTATTGTTTGACAAAGCATGTTGTGTAAGGTTTAAAAATACTAAGAATGGACGTTGTCAATTAGACAAAGACATCTGACATGTTATTATGACGTCATATAGCACGACGACCATTCTAGAAATTACTCTCTATTAATTTAATTTTTTCTATAACGAGATTGTATGCAAGCAAACTTTATTCGCTTGTATTCTCTCTTATTTTCAACAGACTGTTCCGTACTTTATTCTATTTTTAATGCCTTTCTTTATTTGTTTCGCATCGTTTAGCACATACAAATTATTCATTCTTATTTCTAAACGTTATTCTTAATTTGTAACTGGAATGATGCAATTTGATTTCCGAACGAAGCGCCGCGACAGTGCTGCCCTCCTACGGCGGTTTAATATGGCTGGTATTAGCAAGCAACTTCGAATGGCGGCACGCACGTCCTAGAAATTAATTCGTTTCTGTTCTTCTTACAATTTCTCCTGAAATCCTGAAAGCTTCATTAGCACCGCAGTGTTTATATCTGACCAGTTCAGCCAGTGACCTATGGAGTGACAGACGGGGGCCCCCAGGAAACCATCAGCTCGTCGAATTTGGTGAGTTCGGATATTGTATTATTCCCGGCTCCTTCGTATAATTAATTTCTTTCTTACACAGACATTGATCATTTTTACGGCAGTCGTTTTATTTTCCAGTTTTATAATACATTATATAAAAGAAAATTTGAGCCCCTGCAAATTTTCCGTTAGTTCAATTAAACATCGCACCGTTTTTTTTAGAATAAGGTTGCAGGGCCATTACGGAGCAAAGCTAAAATGGTCTTCCCTCAGAATGCCAACTAAAGCCCCTTTCTCGACCTCATAATTTCCTGCTCGTTTCATATAACGGAAATATCGTTATCGTCAGATCTCGGACAACAGTATCTCGGACAGTAGACAAATGGATATTTCATTTACTAACAAGTTAATTTAAGGGCCCATGAGTGTTCTGTCTCCGGCTTCCATTTGACAAGTTGTGGTCTCGCAATAAGCTGTCTGGCATGAACTAATGAATGGTCGACTCATCCGTTTAGCCCTGGGTGTTACTGCTACATTGTTTTAAACCTCTCTGATTACAATTTATGGTAACAATTACAATTGAGCTGTCGACTTTATGTCTAAATCATCTTTTGAATGGTATTTTTTCTGTATCGAAAATACAAACTGAGACATGGATGCACAGAAAAACCAGAAAAAGAGACCAGCGCTGGGAATCGAACCCAGGTCCTCAGCAATCCGTGCTGCGTGCTATAACCCCTACACCACCGCTGGACAGGAATCTAGACACGAATTTTTCCTATGCATACATATCTCAGGTTGCTTATTTCTACTACGCTACTTATGCAGCAGCACTACCGACATCTATGTTCCACACTCATCGAGAGATGTCACACTCTTTTGGAACCAACCGCTCACCCAGACAAGAGATGTCGCTACTAAGCAATCAAATTATGATTGGTTTTTTGGAGTCTTTTTGTATTTTTTATTTCAACTCCAAATTTGTTACTTTTACGGGTATTTTACGGGGGAAAAATTCGTGTCTAGATTCCTGTCCAGCGGTGGTGTAGGGGTTATATATAGCACGCAGCACGGATTGCTGAGGACCTGGGTTCGATTCCCAGCGCTGGTCTCTTTTACTGTTTTTCCTGTGCATCCATGTCTCAGTTTGTATTTTCGATATGGTTTTACGGGATACCCGTAAAAGTAACAAATTTGGAGTTGAAATAAAAAATACAAAAAGAATCCAAAAAACCAATCATAATGGTATTCTTTCTGGTCACATTTTTTACGAATGGCTGTAAACTTTGATGTCGTTTTCGATTATTTGTAAGAGTTCCTGTACTTATTTCTGCTGGATAAGTAAAAAATTGTATCAGATCGTTCGGCCATTTTTACAAGCTTTTCTTTAGCTTGCCCTGTATATTTATTTATTTGTTTGGGTCAAATCTTGGAAGCTAAATTTGACTCACTTCCAGTAGTCCAATTGACTTGAAATTTGACATACTTATGTGAATATGGTGACAACACAATAATCTGGTAGGTAGTGACATCTTGGTGGTCCTGCCAGGCTTGTCTCCGCAGGAGGGAACTCCTCAATGGTTAATAGTACCGACTTGAAACTTGGTACGGAGATGAAGTTTAAATAATAATGCAACAACAGTCAGCAAAAAAAAGCTTGTATTAAAAATGAAATTTTTAACAGAAACTTATTACAGAAAATTGTCCAGAAAAATGAGACAGTTGAAACGGTCGAATAATGACCTCGAACACCTTTTCGATTACTGGCAGCCGGTGGGTTGTTGTATACTCATTTTGTATAACATTCCAAATTTTATTAAGTAGATACTGCATCTCCGTTCCGACTTTACACAATAAGAACATGATGAACAAAATTATAATACAAACCTCTGCTTCGTTAGTTTTACCATACGAGCGACGCAAACTATGATATATCTACGTTAACACGTATTTCTTATAAATAGGTACCTCCGTTAAGTATTTTTTTATGAAAACATTTATGAAATTTGTGATCAGACAAAATCTGTGATTCGAACCATTACTTAAGGTGCAACCAAACCGCTGCTTAAAAAACGGTGACGGCACGGAATCGCAGTGACGCAGCGTATGCGCACCGTTTTTTTTTTGCATGCTTCCACACCTCTGCTTAAAATACGCAAACGGTGCGGAATCGCAGTGACGTGCCGTAAACGGCAAGACTTTTGTTCGGTAAAGTCCTGACGTTTACGGCACGTCACTCCGATTCCGTATATTAAGCAGCGATGTGGAAATCATGCAAAAAAAACCGGTGAGCATACGGTGCGTCACTGCGATTCCGTGCCGTCACCGTTTTTTAAGCAACGGTTTGGTCGCACCTTTTATTCAGCTGTTTACAGATGTACATT
This sequence comes from Choristoneura fumiferana, assembly GCF_025370935.1. Classification (NCBI taxonomy): domain Eukaryota; kingdom Metazoa; phylum Arthropoda; class Insecta; order Lepidoptera; family Tortricidae; genus Choristoneura; species Choristoneura fumiferana. Next base: position 23,212,738 of record NC_133474.1, on the reverse strand, counting down.
ATTTGTGTCATTTCTCAGCAAGTTAAGTAAATATAATGAACAAGTCCAGAGTCAAACCGGGGTGTTGATGCAATCAGGCCAGCTGCGACTTTACCTCTCAGAACATTGGTTGGTGGCCAGATATGACTCTGGTTAACTAATTTGACATTAATGGTGATTTTCCACCGGCGAGGCAAGACGAGACGAGACGAGACGAGAATTGAAATTTGTATGCATTCTCGCGCGCCCGGCGCGAGCCGCCGCGGGCGCTGCCATACAAATTTCAATTCTCGTCTCGCCTCGTCTCGTCTCGCCTCGCCGGTGGAAAACCACCTTAATTTGTGCCGAGCACTTGGTTTCAGCAGCTTAAGATGTCGTGCTGCAGCTTATTATGGCTTTATCTTGCAATGTTTTCGTTACTACACGTAACACCAAACAGTTGAACTATGGTCAATTTTTGCCATGACGATCTAATGCAGATTGAATTGTTAATATGACAGGATAGGGCTTTCCCCACTGCCAAACATGTGACAAAATAATAACCATAAGATTTTTTAAATTTATTTATATAATTAGGTGTAAATAACTCAGGTCAGAGTATTTTAAGGGGTAAAACCTAAAATTGCTTGAAGTGGCTCCGAAGCGGTAACGTTTCGTGTGCTCTGCCTACCCCATTCGAGAATACAGGCGTGATGTTTGTGTATGTGTAAGAGGCAAAGTAAACAATATTATGAATAGGTTTGGGTTGGCGACTTCATTTTCCATATCATCATAATTTGCGTTGATTCAGATTCACTATTCATTAAGTTTCTGCTTCATATATCCATATATCTAAAAAAATTCTACAGGTATATATTAGTCAACGGATTGTCAAAGTCAAAGTCAAAATCTCTCGTAATATATCGTCACAATTTATATTGAATGTGTCAGCTTTCGCTGATATGGGTTATTATTTCGAGAGGTTCAATTTTGTTCAGACTCAAATTTTCAGTTATAAATTAGAAATATATCGTTTACTGTTTTAAGTTGCTTAGGATATTATCACTGAAACTTGTGGTAAATACATTTTATTCTATTTTATCTTTTTTTCCACAATAACTTAAATTTTCTGCACAAAAGTCAGTTACGTGGTCAGGTTCGGGTTATCCCTGATTACTTTGTAGTATTGTAAAAAATACAAGGTATAGAAAAACTTGCTGTTTAAAACATGGATTGAATGTTCATAATATGATATACCATGCATGCAAACATAAAAAAATTAGGACATTGATAAGACAATTTTTTCTACATTTCCCATTGTTCCAAAATACAGCATCATTTTCGTAGCCACACTTATTAAGTATATTTTAAACAAAAAAAGAGGTCAAACCTCCTGTAAATCCTTTTTTAACTATAAGCAACTTTGAAAATAAGACTGCGTCAATATAACGTATAATGTTTAGCGCAAGTCATAATTATTTATCTATAATTAATGTACTAAAGGTTTAGTTAGATTTGCGTCAAAGATCGAGCGTCATTTTCGTTACGGTTGCGACTTGGTAAGTATTGGGTAAATAAATATAATGTTTTACTGGTGCTGTGTCATTTGCAGTTAAGTTATTCAATATTGATTTCATTTGCTTCAAATCTATAGGATATTTACTGCAGAGCCGCGAAAGTAAGAGCTTTTCAATTTCGTGGTCATCATTTTCGTGGTCCTATGGGCCACGAAACTGATTAAAAACCATGAAAAAGATGATTTTCCCTACAAGTAGAAAAAATACAGAACACTTTTTATAGAATTTTCTGCTTTTTACAGTGTAATCGTTTATACCGTTATTGATTTAATTGATTTAAACGAAGAATGGTTGACCGTCAACAACATTTGCTCCAGGTCTGGTTATAGGAATTATGACCAGTGCGTCGCCAATTTTGTTAACTGGCGAGAGGTTCAAGAATTATTTTGCCCTGAATGTACGTGTGAAATGTATATATCTAAATATAAAAGAAAACTTCGTCATTTAGAGGAGCATTTTGTTGTGTTGTTTCGTTGTAACATAATTTCGTTCTGGTTTACCGTAGACCTGCACGGGGGAGAAGGTATTGAAAACTGTTTTGGTTTGTGAGTTGAAGTTATTAATTACTTTAATTAAGTAATTTCTAGATAGTATTTAAAAGGTTACAAAAATGTCAATTTGAAGTCGTCATTTTCGTGGTCAAGTTTTAATTTTTTTTTATATAGATATCGATTGTCTATTTCTGTTGATACCTGATTAATTAAATAATGCTTATTCGTTTTCTCATTATGATCGGATTTTCATTCAAATAGTACAATTATAAGATTTTAAAATAAACAAAATGTTCTTTTTCGTGGTCTCGATGCTCATTTCGTTACCGTTAAAATTGGATTTTTGCTTTTTTTAACCAAAATAAACTTTATCGATCTCTTATAATATAAAGCATCTTATCGGTACATATCCTTATGTTCAAAATAAAACAGACCACATCAAAATGTGTGTTTTTATTTCTGTAACATTTATCTTACACCTCAAATAATTACCCATATATTTCTAGTTTGTCCTCTAAGTATCTGAACCCCGCAACTGAAATCACTATGGATTTCAATAAAGATTTCAATAGAACGCAGTGAACAATATTTTCATCATGTTAAAGCAAAACAACTCAAAATTGGTGTCTTCATTAAATGCTTTTAAATAAAAAGGGAACGAGGAAAATTTGATGGGTCCATAAAGATGTCGGCAAGTAAAGCGATCGATTAAAGTAAAGTGGTTTATGATGTTGCTGGCTCGGAGCTGCTTGTCGATTTCATTACACACTAATTTGACATGTAAGTATATTTGGAGGATCCTTCAGAGGGTGCCGAGACGTTGACGTATCCATACATTTTACGAGCTTTTATTTACCACCTGTGCCGGTGTTTGTGTGTCTGTAAGCGAATCTTACGAGGCAAATTTGAAATTATCTTAAGTAGTTGGCTTGATTATACAGGTGTCCTACGGCTATGCTATAGGTATAGAGAGAAGACTTCATTTTTAATTTTTGATAATTTAAACTGCAATCAAAGAAATTGGAACAATCCCCGTTTTGTTTTTAAAATCAAAACGAAGTCTTCTTTCAACTCAAGAGATAGAGCCCTGAGACAGACGGATGGACAGACAGACAGCGTAGCCTTAGTAATAGGGTTCCGTTGTCACCCTTTGGGTATGAAACCCTAAAAAAGACCAATATATTGATAAATCAGATTTTTCTTTTCAAATTCAAATTTCAAAAATTACTCCGACTCGCACCGAGTCTGTATTTGTACTGTTAACAAAACTGTCAGCGCATATAAATTGGAAACATGTTGCAAATGCAACAAAACAAAAACAAAATAATTGGACCCAACATGTCAACGAAAACATGGTAATAAATAGACAAACCCCAAAAACTTTTTTCGTTAATTAAATATGACGAGATGGATCGTGTCACCAAACAAGTCAGGATATAACATTTTCGAATATTGCATTTTCGTATGAATACAAGTTTAATGGATCCTCTAATTAATTTTAGTTGAAACGTTATAAGCGCATACTGCATTTCATAACTCAGTTACCTCTCAAAGCCCAGTTAATCCTCTCCAGCTGATCAATAACTTAACCGACTTACCGCTCCTCGTGTCGTCGGTTTCAATTTATTCACCAGCAAATCCGCATGAGTGCCCCGGATCGTACTTTCTGTGGCAAACTGGCTCCATTTGGAACCGTGGGCGTTAGATGCGCTCGCGAAGTTAGCAAGTTACGCATTCGCTTTTATCCAAGGCGGGAATTTTCAATTAAATTGGAACGGCTGATACCTGAGCATTGTGCAGAGAACAATGGTACCGGGGTGTTATTAAACCGGCTTCTTGTTGCTTGATATTTTCCTGGTTCTCAGTGAACACTTCACATGGCACACATACTCGCCAATCACAGAACTAATGATAAACCATTTATTGGGAGGGTGCGAAGTACTAGGTGGGGGTAATGAAATCTATCGCAGCGCTCATAGTGGCCAAAAGAAGAAATAATCTAGGCTCTGTCATCTGTCATACTCATATGAATCTGTCATTAACAAAGCAATTTGTATAGACTTTAATTACCTAAGTCAAAGTCAAAGTCTAATTTTAGTAATGTTTGTGTTATGATGCGAGCTTGAATTATTGAACACTGTCCCTGTTTTGTTCTTAATTCCTCTACATCTCGGACATGTCCAGCAACAATTTTCCTTATGAAACGGTTTGTGGTTGATATTTTATATTGAGTGATACTCACAAAATCGGTCTTCGAAATGATACTCATTTTGATCTGAAAATGATATTTAATTTATTACTAGCGATATAAGAACAATTATAAATTAATTACGTTATAGGTTTGATTTTTGTCACAATGTCGCGATGAAATTTCAATACGTCAGAGCATCAGAGCCAAAAAAGTTGCGGACGCTAGGTGGCGCTGATGTCGTGCACAGAGCCAATATCCTCGCACATCGCTCAGTGCTTTGTACTTTTTTAGCGCATTAACAGTCACTTACTTCAAATCTGTAATTTAATTCAACATGGCTATGGCCTTGTTTTAGTCGTTTTTAGGGTTCCGTAGCCAAAATGGCAAAAACGCAACCCTTATAGTTTCGCCATGTCTGGCTGTCTGTCTGTTTATCCATCCGCGGCTTTGCTCAGGGACTATCAATGCTAGAAAGCTGTAATATGTAAACTATGCCGACAAAATGGTACAATAAAATTTTCAAAAAAATAATGTTTTTAGAGTACCTCCTACCCATATAGACGTAGTAAAGTGGGTGTGATTTTTTTTTCTGAATTGGTGCTGCTTGGCATTGGGCTGGGATTGCTGAAACGATTTTTCGGTTCAGTGATATGTTTGCAAAATATTCAACTTTGAAGTGCAAATTTTCATTAAAATCGAGCGCCCCCCACCCTTCAAAATCTACCGCTGGGTCGAAAAATTAAAAAAAATCAAGATGGTAGTAAGTATATCAAACTTACAAGGAAAACTATAACGGTTAAGTTTTCTGGAGAATTATTAGTAGTTTAAGAGTAGCATGAGGTATAAAATATAACTAAACTTGGAAAATTCCGTACAAAATACGAAATCCTCAGAAAAATATTACTTAAATTTCGGGTCTGTCCGACACGCTCTTGGCCGGTTTTTCTATTTTTCTGCGTAGCATCAGTGACGCATTACTTGCCATTGCTAAGACATCATACATTATTTTCTTTAGAAAAAATAAAGAGCATTTATTAACAACAACACAAGACCTTTGATACTCAAAGCACACGACACAACAATATTACAAACTAGATGAAAACCCGGCTTCGCTCGGGTAAAATGTACTCATAATAATACGTTAGTAGAATTTTTTTTGCCAGTGTAAAGACTGTGGTACGTACTTATCGAAAAATCTGACGTATATTCCCAGCCTTAATATTATCACAAAAGTACTTTCACAGCTAACCTACGTATCGGTATTTCACCAGTAGATAGTTCTCCTAAATCTTATTTGCTCATAATCGAAGAAATTAGACCTATACGGTACGATTCGTCTCTACGATCGATCTGTTGAAAATCGACGAATCGTACCGTGTGTGGGGCCCTTAAAAGGTCACAATGGAGAACGAAATGCAAACCTCTGACACCTGTGACACGTGATGACGTGACACTAACGCCAATTTGATGTGATGACTTTGACAAGTTTATTTCGCAACGTCATTATATACTTAGTAATTTATTCAAGTTTATATTGAAAATACTCGATAATCCGAATTTTCCGCCTACAAGTTGTCGACTCGGATTGACTAATTTTTTACGCTCTTCAATTTGATGTGCATTTCGTTCGAGTCTACCGTACCCCTTGACGAAATTATTAATAAAGATATGCATCACGAAGGATAGAGTGTCATTGCATTGCAATTGCGAATCGGACACTGGCCAAACACTGGCTCAGCATAACACCGAAGCGTCAAAACACCCCAGCGCTGATTTTCAGCCAGCACTCACGAGATATTAAATCATCCCCCCTGTTTTACCATCCATTGGTTAAATTTATCTGTCAAATAAAATTAATCGATGGGTGATGAAATAACCCCTTAATCTTATAAATGCGAAAGTTTGTAAGTCTGTTTATTTGTTTGTTTGTTACATTTTGATGATAAAAATATGTTTATCACTCACAACATATTTACGTAAAAATTAACCCTAATGTTATAATGTGAAAGTTTGTGAGTGAGTTTGTTTGTTAATCTTTCACACTAAAACGGCTAGATGAATTTGAATAGTATGTACTCGTAGATATCCGGACATCTGGAATAAAACATAGGCTACTTTCTATCCCGATATTTCCACGGGATAGGGATAAAATCTCGAAACAACAACCGCTGGGCTTAGAGTTGACATCATTGTTTTTAATGTAACGTCAATGAAAACCACGATTTAATTTTCGGGAATTCACACGGGAATTAAAAATAAAACCGTGTTTTTAATTCAGCTGCTGGGCTGGGATTTACGTGTGCGAAGCCGCGAGGAAACACTAGTGTTTCATAAAATCAAGACCTTCAAAACGTAGCCAGTCTTAACAACGCTCACATCAAAGTTCTGGCGACAAAATTGCCAAAGCATTCCGCAATCGTTGAAAAATATCCAAGAATTTCGTTTGGGAACTCGGAGCGTCGCATCTCTACCTCGTAAAGCCCTATCTGGCTGAATGCCGAACAAACGCCGCCCCTAAAATATTCATAACACATTTAAGCCCCCAAAATGATGGGCGCCATCACTTTGTTTCAAAGGGATGACTTTATGCTTACGTCAATATTGACTATGTATTTTCAGGGATGCGACAAAATGAAACGGGATTGAGTGGATGCTTGTTGATCGATACCTACGCATAATGACAATGTTCGTTATGGGTAATGTTATACTGACTTTTAGCCGTGGTTACGCTCAATCAACTATTTGAGCTGAGAATTCTATTAAAATTTCGGATACTTACGAAATTTCCAAAAATGACATCATGGTCGAACATTAATAAATATCACGGGACAAGCGATTAGCGATTAAGATTTCAGAATTTTACTCGTGTACATCCTAATGCCACGGGAGTATATTTGATACTGTGCTATTTCAAAGATCCAGCTGTTTGCATCTTGAATTTAACTCAAATCCATCTTACAGTCAAGAACTTACAGCTGAGTGAGTTGTACTTTACTGTGAAAAATGTTCTTCATCTATATCAGGTACGGTCAAGAACTTTAATTCATGAGCGACCATGGACACTTTCAAAGGAAGTCATTACGATTTTCCTTGTTAAATAATGCGATGTCACTGTGACGTTTACTGTGAAATGGTTCCATGGTCGCTCATGAATTAAAGTCCTTGACCATACCTGATATAGATGAAGAACATTTTTTACAGTAAAGTTAATCAGTCAATCAATCAATCATTTATTTGCGATAAAAACATACTTAAATGCATGCAAATAGCAAATACAGTTTTAGATGAGACACACATTATTTTATATTACGTACGACGATAGTACGTACAACTCACACGCACCTATCTTGTCAGTGGCGTAGCTTTGCAATCGCTACAATGTCGTAGAGCCTCTACGACGTAGGCCTTGTAGCGCACACATCTCTCTTCTATGTCGCCACACTATTGACACGTAGTAAACCTTCATGGCTACTTTAATGGGAAAATAGTGTGGCAATCTCTCCCCCCGTGCCTTCCACTGGAGCTGGAGTCCAGAGTACCTACGTAATTGGCAATAAAGAGTCCTGCCCATACTCTCATTCGGTTTCTCAGTCACCTTTCACCACTAAATATTTTTACGGAATCCTCGGTGTGCGAGTTTGATTCTCAATCGGCAGTTTTATGTGTTTTCATTCTTCTTCTTCTTCCCATTCCTCTCCTATCGGAGATTGGACAACATCATGGCGATTCTAATTTTGAAGGCCGCTGCTCTAAACAAGGACGTGGTACTGCAGTTGAACCAGTCTCGTAAAGTCTTCAGCCACGAGTGTCTTCTCCTGCCCACGCTTCTCTTTCCGGCAATCTTCCCCTGGGTAATAAGCTGGAGAACTCTGTACTTGGCGTTCCTCATCAAACGCCCTAAGTAACACAACTTTCTTTGCTTGATGGTCTTTAGAAGCTCAAGGTGCTTGCCCATTCTTTGCAATACTGCCACGTTGGTTACTTTGTCACGCCAGGAAATCTTAAGAATGCGGCGGTAAATCCACATTTTGAAGGCTTCCAACTTCTTCATGTGTTTTCATAGGTCTTACTAAATCATGTTAATCACCAATGAAATCTGTCCATTTTTGAGAAATGGATGAGGGGATTCGTTACTGATTGCGAATATTGCGTAGAGCTTTTTACTTTTACAGAATTCGACAGCAAGTGTCATAGTACCAGGGTATTTAACATTCAACATTTCCACATAGCAAATGCTGATTGAAACGGCAAACAATGGAAGGAATTATAATTAGCTGGCAGCGACACACGGCGCTGTTTATTATTAATTTAGTTAATTGCAATTTATTTGATTTGTCGGTCAACTACTCATTAAGTAAAGAGTTCTGCGTTTGCGGTACCAAAACGTGGTAAGTTTGTTTTGGACTAGGGTTTATTCATGAATTGTCACTATGCGAATGTGTTACTATGCGAATAAATTTAACACACGCCGCTGAATTTAAATAGACTTCGAATGTTTTCGTAATTATTATTCGAAGTGCTGTGTTTGATTTCCGGTAACTTTAAAGGAACATTGAATAGGTCAAAAGGTAAGTGGTTTAGCTTAAGGTATCGAAATACAAACTGAGACATGGATGCACAGAAAAACAAGAAAAAGAGACCAGCACTGGGAATCGAACCCAGGTCCTCAGCATTCCGTGCTGCGTGCTATAACCCCTACATCACCGCTGGACAGGAATCTAGACACGAATTTTTCCTATGCATACACATCTCAGGTTGCTTATTTCTACTTTGCTACTTAAGCAGCAGCACTAGCGACATCTATGTGGCGTCGACAGACGTCACACTCTTTCGGAACCAACCGCTCTCCCAGACAAGAGATGTCGCTACTAAGCAATCAAATTATGATTGGATTTTTGGAGTCATTTTGTATTTTTTATTTCAACTCCAAATTTGTTACTTTTACGGGTATCCCGTGAAACCATATCGAAATCGATATTAGCTTAAGGTGGTATCATAATTAGCTTAAGGTGCCTTATAGAAAATGATTAGAGCTAATTTTCTTAAAATAAAGGCCTCCACAGTGGCGTAGCGTGGATATCTACAGCCCGAGGCGGACCTTTTTTTTGCCACCCTCTTGTTTAGGTTTTAAAAACTATAGTATACGAGTACAACAGGGTTTCCCAAACTGTGCATTGCCGCATTGTCCCAGAGGCGTCGGCTTATCAACCTATTTTTATTTTAATGCTTTGTTTTGATTTCGTTCTTATATTTTCTATAAAAAATATAAGTGTCAAAATAGTAAAATATACCTCGTTGAGCTTCTTGCCGGATTCTTCTCAACAGAAGTTTTACCAAACCGGTGGTAGATTTTTTTGACATTCATAAGTGCTTGTTATAGCCTTAATTGATAAGATATTTTGACTTTTTCAGTGTTTTTCTGACAACCTGTTACTAATAGGCTAGTACCTTAATTGGTAAGTATTTATGGGCTGCGTTGAGGGGCGTCGTAAAAAAAAAAGTCACAGGGCCTACAGTACAAATAAGTTTGGGAAGTCCTGGTATAAACGTCTTTATTGTACCTACCGTCCAATTAAAGAAAGAGGACTCCCCGATTTCCTCACAGTATAAGTAATGGAAAATTTCGTGTTCATTCTAATTGGTGCAAAATGTAGGTATGGCAAAACTGTGAAATAAATTATTATCTAGATATCATTCAGTATCAGTTATTATGGAATTTTGCCGCCCCACAAAAATGCCGCCTGGGGCGGGCAACGGTTATCGTTCTTCGAGCGACGTGGCCCGCCCATTGTCACTGCAACTTGCATATTCCACGAGCTATGACGCTAACTTTTCTTCAATTTAATTATTCCTGATTCTATCGCGCAAAGAAACACTCAAAACACTAAATCGTTAATACTAAAGTACCGTTATTTCATACGCCTCAAAACAGACGCAATTAAGCCCAGCACTAACTAAGATTGTAGTGGCACGTATAATTGAATTAAATTCATAGAGCTCTTTATCGCGAGGTTTCTTGAACAAAGCAAGTCATATTTCGCAAGACAATGGCCGCTGCCGGAGACACGATCGTTTGTCACGGCTGTACCCTGGTTCTGTAGACTCTCGGAGCTTGTACCGTAGTGCCTCGCCTCTTCAGTTTATCGGCAAGGGCTAAAGAGTTTCATGTATTGACAGTGTTTTGTTTGGTTGTTGGTTTAAAGCGCTTATGGCGCAGATTTTGTAACACTACGGAACAGATTCAACACTCTAGTGTTTGACTGCAAACTCAAACTTTATATTGCGCTAAATGCTACGAAGAAGTAGCAGTGACAAAGTATAATTTTTGTGTTCCACGAGCATCAACTGCTGAAGAGAATCGTTACGTGTTACGTGTATAACATTGGGAAAAACTATAATGTTTGAGTTGCAGATCACTGTTTAATAGATCGGAGATGCTTTTTAGGGTTCCGACCTTCAAAAGGATCCTTTTATTGTCCGCCTGTCAAAAGCCCTTTTCTCGGGAATGCGTGCTTTTCGAGGGAATCAAACTGAAATTAATATAAAGTATGTACTTGAGCTTCAAAAGTTAGACTCTATAGCATTGCTGTAACCGTTAGACCAATGAAAAAATCAAACTTCTAAGTTAACGTAATCGAAAGATACAACTGTATCTTTGAATAAAAAGAGGTTTGTACCCACGTGGTTGTGGACGTTGCCGTACCCATAAAACCTTTAGGGTACTTCCGAGTTCTTCTAGAAACTTTAACAGAATTGAATATGGCTCAATATACCACAACCGGTAGGAAAAGTCTGAAATGATAAATCCTATTTTTATGACTGTGTGACAATGCCAGTAATCGTTAAAAATGACCACATCTTTTGTACATTTTACTTACAAGAGAAGCTCTGCTAACACTGGATTTTAATAAATACCTACACAATTTTACGGAATTTTCGTTGCGTGAGTCCGACTTGCAAATTGTTCGGCCTTATTTTAAATATTTCCTTTATGCAACGTGACCTACATCAGAGATTTGCTAGTGTATTTTTAGTATGCAACGCAGATGCAACAAAACTGTCTAAATACAAATTTTGATTTCCATCGCTAGTTTTCCACTTTGCTATTCCGGAAAACTACTCTAGGATATATTGCATCTAGCATAAAGTTCAACTTTAGGTGAACTCTTACATCTTTCCTTTAAATAAAGTTTTGACGCGTGAAATCCAATATCCGCATATAAAATTTTCAGTTCTGTTTCAGTAGGTATACGGATAGTTCCGCGTTTAATATTCTCCGCGCGTCTGAACCGTGAAAGTGTACGAACTTTAGTTATGCAATAGCTTCCTACATGTTTCGGGCTGCAAAGGCGGACATAAAAGCTGGGAACTCGATGAATGAGAACACTCGAGAACACCGCTTACCACAACGAGCCTATGCGCGGCCATTCCACATACCGCGATGTACACCGCTCGCCTAATTTGTTTACCACCAACATACCACGAAGTAGAAACGTAATAGATAACGCGTCGGGCGCGTCTGTCGCCGCAACGGTTTCGTAGTAAACCCGCGGCACGTACGCATCCTCCCACTCGCTACTCTATTGTCTCAAACAAACTCCATTGCTCGCGCACTTAGCGGAAGAGCGGATGTTTGAGCCGGAGACGGGACAATGTATATTGTGCGGGCCTGAGCGAAGCGTCGTTTTGTTTGCCACTCGGGCTGACGCGGCGGAATGAATGGCTCATTTATGTGACGCCCTTAGTGTTAATAATGATAGTTTCGTGACACTGGGGCTTTAATTAAACACGTTTTTATATCCTGAACGATATAAGAGCTCTCCTGTAAATATTTTAACGGAGGGTTGACGTTTATTGCAGTCTGTGCTGTTTATTTAGTGTGTGTGAGCGTAAGCGAATTGCTGCGAGTCTACCAGCCCGGCCCGACTACGCACGAATGGCGAGCGGTGATCGACTTTTTAGTACATTGTGTAATTGTTAATTATATTTAAGTATCATACACTTCCGCAAAAATTAGCTTATGCCTCACACAGCCTCAACTAACACAAACTTAGACACTAACGCGCAGTTAACTGTATATAAATTCATTTCCAATACTACATTGAGCATACAACCGTTCCCAAACAGAACAATATTTATTTATTTAAATCGTGATAATTAAAAAATCCAAAAATAATCAATCAAGTTATTTTTCTCTACATTATTTTGTCATAAAAATCCTTCCTATTTTCAACCAACTCCAGCGGAGATTCGAATGCTTACGCCTGTTTTCCATTGGAGGCAGAGACTACATAATATCAAACTTTATGATCCTTACTTTCAAAATCATGCTCTTGCATCTGTAGATAGTAAAGTTGATCAAATTTGACCATTGTTCTCAAATTAAGATCACACCCGCGTTGAGCGTGTTGACCAAGCAATGGACAGAAAATTCGCCGCGACTGCTCGCGTGTAGTCGTGCCTACGCCTAACGCGTCACGCTGCGCACTTTTGAATAGGCAGGGCATTCGCAGCTCCCGGTACAACTGGATTACCAAACGAATAAATCCCCGCTGCCTACTTTTGTTCATATTTCGGGCGTGCCGGTATTAATTTCCTCGTACCTTTCAGGCGTCTGTTCGCTGGGGATTAGTGACGATTATCGCAATAGCGTTAATTCGTGGGCCGTTTAATTCGGTAGCCGTTTAAAATAATTTAGCAGCGAGTGTAATGAGCAGGCAGGCTGCGATTGGCCGCGCGCGGCACGGCATCGCGCCATTAACCACGCGAGTTGCGCCCCCGACGCTTACTACTTAAACCCGAGCAGCTTTACTCTTGCAAAGAAATTGATACCACTGACCTATGTAATAATCGTACTAATAATTTTAAACGAAAAAGAGTATCGGATTGCCGGACGGGATTTAAATCCGTCTTCTACGGCTTTACGCGCTAGAAGCTAGTAAGTTTTCCTTCAGAATCATAAAACTTAACGGTTACGACTTAACCTGATATGGTATATTTCAGAATCACTTATAGTACTTACTTACTTTTGACATTAGTAGACTTTATTATCTCCAATCCGTTTTTTTTTCGAGTGTGGAGGCATTACACATTTCCACTAAACGTACATAATAATTAAGATGTTTAGACTTAATTCCTTAAAACGGACCCCTTATTTATGCATATTCCTGTGTTTTCTTTTTATAATAATTTAATCAATCAACATAATCTTTAATTTACTTTGTTATGCTATCTTTCATGGTTAAGATAATTATGTTATGAAAATAAAAACTTTTTGCCAAATTCCTTGTGGCTCATTCTTCTTGGCGATGATGGTCTTTCCGAATACGCTAGTTGTATAAAAAAGTGGCTTGTAAAAGAGCCCTTTACAGCCTACTTACAAATAAACTTTTGATTTTGTTTTAAGAGGCGTTCATACGAACTTGGCCACTGGGAATACCCATTTCCTTACACAAATAAAAAAAAACTAGCGCTTAGGCTGACGTCGCTCGTTGAATCTTCGTCCAAGTTTGGAAGCAACACTCATCATTAAAGATGAAAGTCCATAGAGATTAGTTCGAGACGCCACTTCCGCCACGTCCAGCCCCGGCTTCCGGTCGCCATCTTTGTGTTCGTCACGTGCGATATAAAAAACCGGCCGCCACTTCGCGCCTGATTGCTCCGTTATTTACCTCTATGTCATGTATTGCAGATTTTTGTCGTATTTTAGTAAGTGGGCTAGGATGACTTAAAAATAACGCATCATGCTGTAGAGCTTGAGCAAGCCTTTTTTTGTTCTTCATCAGCTTGTATTCGCTCACCGTTGGGCATACGCTTCTTTATTTCTCCATTCAGACCGGTTCCGTTTTTCTCTTTCAAACTGATCCTGCTGTCTAGCAGAACAGGATCGAGAGGTGCATAATCAACAGATGGTATTAGTTTAACATCCACGTCACAAACACACATTCTACATCTCCATTTTGCACTGTTTCTTTAGACAGGCTCGCACATTTACCAATCTTTCAGGTTTTTGATATTACTTAACATCAAGCCAACATCAACATTATAAGCCTCTGTCGTGTTAGCATGGGACAAATCTTTTCTCTTTTCCTTCCTGTAGCCAGGTTGAAAAATGTGAATTGTTTGATAATGATGGACAAAAAAAGTTATAGCCAGCAATAATCGTTAGTTTTTAACCTTTCTTCTTTTAATAAAACCAGCGTGATGATACTTTTTTGATTACATTAATTTTAACTGTTTTTTTATATTTGTTACAGGTATGTGATGCGGGCTTATAAGGTTTCTCACGTCTGGAAAAATAAGCGGAGAAGCTGTGAGTCAGAATGTCTTTATTTATGTTACAATAAACACTCACAAACTTAAATCTAAATTGCCTTTTTAGGGTTCCGTAGCCAAAATGGCAAAAACGGAACACTTATAGTTTCGCCATGTCTGTCTGTCTGTCTGTCCGTCCGCGGCTTTGCTCAGGGATCAATGCTAGAAAGCTGTTATTTTGCACGAATATATTTTGTAAACTATGCCGACAAAATGGTATAATAAAAAATAAAAATAAAATTTTTAGAGTACCTCCCATAGGCGTAAAGTAGGGGTGATTTTTTTTTCTCATCCAACCTTATAGTGTGGGGTATCGTTGGTTAAGGTCTTTTGAAAACCCGATTTTTCGATTCAGTGATTTGTTTGCATAATAAATAATAATTGCCTTTTTATAGCGGCAACATTTCCTATTGTTATTTTTACTTATTATGTGTCATTGCTGTTATAAATAAACTATTTTCTTTCTTTCTTTCTAATATTCAACTATAAAGTGCAAATTTTCATTAAAATCGAGCTCCCCCCCCCCTCTAAAATCTTAACCGGTGGGTGGAAAAATTTGAAAAAATTTAGAATATTATTAAGTATATCAAACTTACAAGGAAAACTATAACGGTTAAGTTTTCTTGAGAATTATTAGTATTTTAAGAGTAAATAGCAGCCTAAAAAGCCTAAGGTATAAAATATACCTACACTTGGAATATTCCGTAAAAAATTCGAAATCCTTAGAAAAATATTACTTATTTTTTTCGTAATGGTTACGGAACCCTATTTCGGGCATGTCCAACATGCTTTTGGCCTGTTTTTTATCTAAGAAATACACAAAACTTATCAAATACAGTAGCCAAAACTGATTTGGTTCATACCCTGTCTACGTTCTATTTCTTCCCGAAGAAAGATAAATGGACATGGTCTAAACTTTATTTTGAATTTGAAAGTGGATTGGGAACTTCAAATACACCGTATAAATGTATGTAGGTGTATGCAAATTTTCTCTTTTATTCACGAGAAGCTCATGCTAAACTTATGTTGTAATTTCGCACATGAATTCCAAGACACTCGGTGGTACAAGCCTGACCTCGAACGCACGATACTTTGCTAGAGAGGCTATAAGTCCAACCATGCCTTTTTTGAGACAAATACGTTAAAGAAACATTCAAGAGTTTGAGGCTTTTGTTTACCAACAATAAACAAGGTAACAACACTCAAATATAATTGCCATTTCGATACAACACACGTACCAATTACCGTAAGTATTCGTCAAAAGTCAACAATCAGTATATTGTATATAAAAGAATCTAATATTTGACCTTAGCAGGGGCTAGAATGATTGATGTGGCGCTCGCAAGGACGCACTCTACCTACACGGAAATACAAAAGAATATGACTCCGAGTGCCCAGGGCTCCCGTAGGTACAGCGGTCTTGTGTAACGAGAGACCGGGGCAATCGAGGGCTGAACGAAAAGGTTGGAGCTAATAACTTCTGAAAACTACAAGGCAAATGCTTTTACGAAACTAGCGAGAAGTCGAAGCCTTCACATGATCTTGGAAGGATTTGAGTTACTGTTGCTGTGCTGGCCTAATAGTTTGATTTATGCCTACTCAACGATAGCCTTGGTAGAGTTTTTTTTAGATTGTAACCTACATCAGAAAAGAGATTGACATAATTATGATTGGTTTTTTGGAGTCTTTTTGTATGTTTTATTTCAACTCCAAATTTGTTACTTTTACGGATATCCCGTGAAACCATATCGAAAATACAAATTTGGGTAAAAGTAACAAAGGAGTTGAAATAAAAAATACAAAAAGACTCCAAAAAACCAATCATAATTTGATTACTTAGTAGCGACATCTCTTGTCTGGGTGAGCTCCGTTAGGGTTAGGGTGGGTTAGTTCTGAAAGAGTGTGACTTCTGTCGACGAAACATAGATATCGCTAGTGCTGCTGCAGTAGCATAGTAGAAATAAGCAACCTGAGATATGTATGCATACCTGAGATATGGGGATTAAAAAAAAACATACTCAAGTCAAACCTAGGCCACTCTGGTTTTTGGCATTATGAAAAAGAAAACGTGGAAAATGTATATCAGGAAATAGTCGTATATTTATGCAATGATATACGCCATAGCCACATAATGAGCCTTGTTCTTTTTAGTTTGCGATCGAGTTCTGCGCCACATCAGCCATTAAGAATAAACGCGTTATTCCAAACAAAAAATTTTCAACGATCGTTGCGCAAAAACTTTATCAGCTACACGTGTCGGGCTCGTGTTTAATCGGACGGCTACAAACAAGGAGTAAATATTTAAGCCGCCGCCATCGCGCCGCGAGTCAATTTGTCCGGACACGTCCGAATTTCATTAATCGAGAAAAGTCACCCCGGTGCGGCCGGATACAGTGGTAACGGAATCGCAGTATGGATAGTGAATGTTAAATTTTCCTAATGTTATTTTCTTGTAAATAATTTAACATACATGCAATACTAAACTGGAACATAAAACGAATGGTGTAAAAATCATCAATATCTGTTGAAAAATAAGAAAGAAGACCAAATAAAGTTGACATTCCATTTTTTGTCTGAAACGAAATAGTAAAGTTTTTAAATGAAAACCGCCAAGCGGGCAGTCGGTTCGCCTAATGTTAAATCGCTGCACATGGACATGTACTATACCGTTGGGACTGCTGGTGCATTGCCGGCTTAGCCAAAACTTACTTTTGTCTTTTAGTGCTATTAGTTTGAAATAGTCATACTGCTAAACAAACATGATACCCACATTGTGCCTTTGGATATGAAGCCCGAGGAACGAAAATTTTCACAAAATCTTATTTAAATTACTTAACATAAATTCAGCGTTGCTGTACCCACTGTGTTGTAACACTTGCTGAGTGGAGGCCCTTTTTCGGCGTCACCACTATTACGATTTAGGAATTTATAAATTATATCACGTGTATTAGCATTGTTTTCTTCTGTTTTCTGGTGGTACTTGGATATCGTAATAACATATTTTTCTTTCTTTCTTTCTTTCCCAATTGCAGCTTAGCATACTGTTCTTCGCCTGTGTACGGCGGCAGTCCCGCGCGGTCGCGGACAGGACAATTATTCGTAATGGATGCGCTAAGCAGACGCGGCTCACGCGGCTCTAATGGAAAATGTATGAGTGCGACTCGACCCCGCTTTGTGTGTGCATAACGAGTGTTTGCTTAGAGATCTCGCTTTGATGATGCCAGGAAGTGGGTTAATAGCTGGACTTTTAGACTGGTTTATTTCATATTATTTGTCTTTATTAGCTGAACATTTGCTCAAATGAATCTAAGAGTTGCAAAAACGAAGAATGTTTGAACGACGAACGTTATGAGACTTTATATATTTAATAAATAGAAGTGGTACCCGGAGTACGGATATTTGCCAAAAAGTCATCAACATAGCTTGAAGAATATGCATTATGCATGTTGAAGTGACAATTGGCGGGCCACATCACTCGATCAATAATACAGGGTGACTCCTAAGTGTTGAACTAAAATTATAGTTTCTAATACAATATTTTAGCCAAATTCAATGCATTAGGTACCTCTTAAAACAAAACAATTAAACTTTAATTAATTAATGTTTGTTATTTTTTTATTAGTAAAAATGATCAATCGTGTGATCATCCCATTCTACATGAAAAGTTCGGTAGAATAAAATACCCCTAATAATAATCCTTTTTTTAATATTTTCATCCAGCAATACAAAAAAAATGGTTAAAAACCTGTTATGTCTATGACCGTTCAACGTAAAGTAGGGTAGTTAAACATGAAATAAGTAACTTTAAAATTACCGAAAAAATATTAATTCTAACAAAAACATTTGCATTTTTTTTTGCATATTCTTACGTAGGTATGTACAACAAGTGCTTCTCGTAGAAGTACCTACAGAGTAAGAAAAAGGTTTCTATTCACCACTTAGGGGTCACTCTGTAGATTTAGTAAATGTCAACGATAGGAGAGAGAAAATTGTCTCGAGTGACAGAGCACTGATTACATCGCGGTGTTAAAACTGTCTTAACATCAATACGATCCATTTTATTGATGATAGATAATTTCCAAATTGAGTGTGTAGTAGTCATTATTAAAATGATATCCAGATTGACTATTGTCATACCACGGTAGATTGATGATTCCGGAGACGCCTGCTCCGGTGATGGATTAGATGGCAGACAATTTGATAAGCAGCTTTCATGGTAATACTAAAATACAATAACACCTTATGAGTAATATGGAATGATAAATGTTCGGATCACATGATAACGGCTATTATGTTGAGTGTGTCTGAATACTATGCCGAAGATACGCGACCGAAGTTACGCTTTTATGTTTCTACGTAGGTACTTGTATACATTCGGTTGACGACTACAATAAGCGCGGAAATTACCTACGCGACATGAGTCCGCTGCAATTACGCCTACAATGCTATTTCAATTTCTAGACAGACATTTGTTGAATTTATGTCACGTTATGATGTGATTTGCCGCGGACCTGCGCCTAACCGGAATTCAGTTGTTTTCGCCTATACGTGACCTAAATTCAGCTAATTTTAATGCTAGCAAATGACATTCCACTGTATGTGTAATCACAGTACCCACACAAATGCTCATAATTACTATGTATCAGATTCCTGTTCGTTGTTGACACTTGAGGATCTTTTCCCCCAAATACGTTCTTATAGCAATGTGCGCCTATTGCCACTTCAAGTTTCATATTCTTCGTGTTATGTCGATGACTTTTTTGTTCTTTGGCGAATTCCCGTATTCCGCATTCTATCGCGAAAAGAAACTCCGAGCATTAACTTGTCTACCCGACATTCATCTTATTTATTAGCTTTGTGTGTCATCACAAACAGCCCGACATTGTTGTCAATTGTTGTTGTTGTTAGACGGTAAGTCAGCGTCATACCTCGTACCTATTTCAATCTTGTGGAACACAGTAAGTGCAGTATAAGAGCTTGCCACTAACTACTAAAACTCGCGTTGCCGCACGTTACAGCCTCTTACGCTTTAGTGCCGGACACTATGCCGGACAAAATGAATTCTAGACAGATGCCTCCAAACACAACGCAGGATGCGGTAGTAAAGATAACTTGTTAATGTCTCGCGTTTAGCAGTTAATAAACTTAAGTAATTATTTAGGTCAGTGTATTGTTTTTTATTTATTTCATTGAGATACTGACCATCTCATCTGATGGTAAGTGCAAATGAAACCGACTGCACACTGGTACCATCAGTCAAATAAGTGGTCTATCAATTTTTAAACAAGTTTTTATCAAATGAATATGACGCTAAAGTCGAACTTTCAAGTTGACAGACACATCTATTGGCATTATTGTTTTATGAGATGCAAACGATTATCAACTTTAGGGTGGTAGACTATATACCTGGCTGACTGCACATTAGCAGTGGCTCTCAGACCAGAGGCCGTATTGTCTTGCGATATTATTCAATATCTCTTTCTACCCTCATACTATACCGTGTAATAAAAACCATTGAGATATCAAGTACCTCGGTTAGAGAAAAAAGCCGCAAGCCTAAGGCGAAGACTAGATTAAGGCGAATTTCATAACCTATTTCACTTTTTACAAGCTTTTCTTTAATTTCACTTGTCCCGTTATAATCACAATAATAAAAGTTAAATTGGACCCACTTCCAGAGGTCAGATTGGTGTAAAATTGGACGTATCTACTTAAGTAAGTCCGGTGATCAATTAATTTGGGAGTGAAAATCTGATGGTCCGGCCAGGATCGTCTACGCAAATAGGAACTCCTCACTCAACGGTATCTGGTACGGAAATGTAGTTTGTATGGTAATGCATACTAGCTATGTATTGCTTAGGTGGGTCCTGTAACAGGATCAAAAAATTAAACCACAGCTTCCACTCTTCATCTTGAGCTAATTTATTTCTACGACTTTTGAAAATAACTTGTATTATGATTTTTTTTATAATTCAAAAGAAAGAAAGAAATAAAGAATATTTATTTGCTTAAACATGGTAAGTACAATGTAGGTGGTTATTATAACAATTATAATTGTTTGTTTCACATGTTTAACCGATAATGGCATTCAAATTATACATATAATAATGTCAAATTGTTGTTGATTCAATAGTCACTAATACAATATTATCATTTCATCATGTCAGCCGAAAGACGTCCACTGCTGGACATAGGCCTCCCCCAAGGCTCTCCATCTTAACCAAGTCGTCGCTCCATCTTGTTGGAGGCCTACCGACAGCTCGTCTCCCGCTCCGCGGACGCCATTCGAGAACCTTCTGGCCCCATCGGCCATCCGTCCTGCGAGCAATGTATTATCATTTAGCTGTCATATATACATTATTTACATAGATCAAATGAATTACTGCATCAATTATTGTTGCTGTCTCAGAAACTCTCTTAACTCTCATAACCATCAATGTATTGCGAAATCCGTCATTTTGTTACGTGACAGGCGATGTCATTTAGGCTATTGGATGCCGTACATTGAAAATACCATTTAATTTGTTTGGAATAAACATAATGATAAAATTACTTAGGTAATGTTGGAAAGTTGCTGAACTAAAGTAGTTCCATTTGTTCCATCCATTCCATTAGTTTAGTTTTTTGCTCCTGTTTTGCCCACCTGGTATAACAAAGAAAAACATCAGCAATGAAAGCTCTTTATCAAAAATTAAAATTTTGAACAAAAACTTATTTATGTTCTAACTATTTAATGACGGCGCCATTTAAAGCAAAAGTAAAATACATGCGCTAACCTTCGAAAGTTTCGTAAAATCAAATTCTTATAAGTTTTCTTAAGCACATTTTCATGAAACGTGTTATTTTCCCCGGAAAGGTGTTGAAACCCGTTTTATGAAACACGTGAGCATTGCTTGCTAAATGTAATGACCAACGTTTCACTTGTATTATGTAAATAACCGACTCCTCGTTGAGAATGATTTATCTTCATATTATTATAATAAAATTCAAGTCATATTAATAAAATTGAAAAGAAAGGCCAGAAATAAATCTTTTCTTGCTTTACTACCATAGCACCAACTTTAGCGCTTAAGACATAAGAGTTACTGGTGTGCTGGATTTGGCTGCAGCATCAGTCTCGTGTTGCCACCATTGCATTGTATTGAATTCAAATACTGATCAAAAGGAATTAAACACGACATATCTGCTATTATTTTTCAAGATACTGGTTGCTGAATTCCTGGCTGCAGCACAGCTCGTTGTGTTGCCACCACTATTGTATGTAGAATCAATTACTGATCAAAACGAATCCAAACACGACATATGTGCTATTATTTATAGATTGTACTATTGTGCTATATCCTGGCTGCAGCATCAGCTCATCCTGTTGCCACCATTGCATTGTTTGTAGAATCAAATACTGATCAAAAACGAACCCAAACACGATATATCTGCTATAGTTTTATTAAGTGTACCTACTATGTTTGGATATCCTGGCCCAGCATCAGGCCGAGATTCCATAATCTTGCGTTAGCTATATAGCATACAGGTGTTTCAATTTAGGTCCAATATGTTTAAAGTAAAGTAAATATCCATTATGCATCTAAGATTCCTACCGAGCGAAAAGATCTGATGATCTTGAAAGCTTGAACCGATTTTGATAAATCATGTCTAAGATCATCGCTAGAAAACCATTTTCAAATAAAAAAAACCGCATTCAAATCGGTCCACCCGTTAAGAGCTACGGTGCACAGACAGACACACAGACACACAGACACACAGACACACATAGCGGTCAAACTTATAACACCCTCTTTTTCGTCGGGGGTTAAAAATACAAAACTTCATAACTTTATTTCACTTACGTGGTCTAGGATAGTGTTAACAAAAAATAGACAGGCCATAAATCACGGAAAACAGATGGCCGTTGGTGACAAAAGGAACTCGAATGGAGACCGCGGATCGCAAGCACAGCGTAGGACGTCCACCAACGAGATGGACGGATGACCTGGTTAAAGCTGCAGGTTCACGGTGGATGCAGGCCGCTGCCAACCGAACCGACTGGACGTCTATGGGGGAGGCCTATGTCCAACAGTGGACGTCCTATGGCTGATATGACGAAGATAATGACGATTGCTTTAAAAAAAATAACCAAAGATTCTCGCCTCCCCAAAGTTGGAACGAATTAGATCAGTAATATCCTAGATGCAACGAGTAGGTATTTACAAGAAGCATTGAAGAGCCCTAGGTTATATCTAATAACCTAACCTAATCTAACCAACAAAAATTTGGAACACCCCCGACTTTGTCACTTTAAATTTCAATATCTCAAAAACTACTAAACCGAACCATCGCTAGAAAACCCGATTTCAAATAAAAAAAACCGGCCAAGAGCGTGTCGGACACGCCCAAAATAGGGTTCCGTAGCCATTACGAAAAAATTAAGTAATATTTTTCTAAGGATTTCGTATTTTATACGGAATCTTCCAAGTTTAGGTATATTTTATACCTTAGGCTGCTATTTACTCATAAACTATCAACATTTCTCAAGCAAACTTAGCCGTTATAGTTTTCCTTGAAAGTTTGATATAAGTACTACCATCCTGATTTTTTCCAAATTTTTCCACCCACCGGTTTAGATTTTAGAGGGGGGGGACGCTCGATTTTAATGAAAATTTTCACTTTATAGTTGAATATTTCGCAAACAAATCACTGAATCGAAAAATAATGGTTTTAAAAGACCTATTCAATGATATCCCACACTATAGGGTTGAATGAGAAAAAAAAATCACCCCCACTTTGCGTCTATGGGAGGAACCATAAATTTTTTTTTTGAATTTTTATTGTACCATTTTGTCGACATAGTTTACATATATATCCGTGCAATTTTACAGCTTTCTAGCATTGATAGTCCAAAGTCGCGGTCGGACAGACAGACAGACATGGCGAAACTAGGTAAGGGTTCCGTTTTTGCCACTTTGGCTCCGGAACCCTAAAAACCGTATTCAAATCGGTCCACCCGTTTAAGAGCTACAGTGCCACAGACAGACTCACACACACAGACACACAGATACACAGCACACATAGCAGTCAAACTTATAACACCCCTCTTTTTGCGTCGGGAGTTAAAAATACTCGTGGTAGCAAATTCAGTCCCCCAGCAGTAGCTTTGACACTAATTCGCTTGCTATAAAAACCCAGTAAGTACGTAAGTCATCGTACTTCTTAGCTCAGTCCACTAAATACACCCAACGGGACCGAAACAAATCGTAAAACGAACGAGTTTAATATTTACACGACGATTTACATGCGGGACTAAACGAGAGGGTCGGGATCAGTCAAACCCCGCTGGTATTAACCTATTTGATTAGAATTTGCGGTACACTTACAGGTAGTTCTGACAAATAAACCAACAAGGGTACTGGACCTAAAACTGCCAACGCAAACCTTGTCGGCTACGGGATTAAGTTTGGAATTTATTGATGTCGTCATTAATGATTTTTGCTGACCTTTTTTATACTATGAAGATTTGCTTGCACTGCAGAAGGTAGGTCGTAGCTTTGATGTGCTAAAACGTATGAATCATTTATAAATAAATAAAATAATATTATGGGACACTTGACACCAATTGACCTAGTCCCAAACTAAGCAAAGCTTGTATTGGTTAGATTTTATTTTGTCCAATTGTCTTTTTTTAAAGCCAAAGGCCATAAAGATGGAAGTAATTCAATCAGTACCTAATAATGTATATCTGTGTATAATTTGGAGTAGTCCACACTTAAAATCACAAATAAATAGTTTTAACAGAAATATCTAACAGTATAATTCCTGTCCATTTTTATTATTTTTCCAAGAGACACGCCTGTTTTCACAACCCTCTAAAAGGTCATGTTGAGTTCAATAATCCATTTATACCGTATACTTAGAGTAGGCATTAGTACGGGTAATTGAAACAAAAATGGCGCCTAACCACCAACCGCGCCGAGAATTATACGGAAATTATGGTTTGTGAATTTAAAAGCGTTTTATTCGCGCCAAGGAATTCCCTATAATAGTAAGTTAGTGTTGGTATTGCATGCTATGTATAAAAAATGGTATGCATAATAAACTCATGACCAACTATAAAGGTAAACGTCCAAATCGTCGACATCAACAGAATGCTCGATTTACTGCCGTTTTGAAAAAATAACGAAACATATAGGTGCCGTGGTTCTTATTACAATGTAATTAATGGCTAATTTAGACAAAATCACGCGTCTTCGTGGATGGGGTACACAACAGATTAACGTTGAGACTGAGTTCTCTACTCTATTAATACTTACAATTCCTACTTTAAGGCCTCTTTATTTTCAAGCCACTTTGCCTGGTTATGTGCCAATCTCACACAGTTTACCATCGACATACACACACAGTTTGACATCGGCTATGGCAATGTGCCACAGACTACGAGAGAAAGAAACTTTCCACGACGCACTGGCCAGCGCATGTTTTTACCTTCATTCATTGATCAACTAATTTTTAGGGTTCCGTACCTCATTAGGAAAAAACGGAACCCTTATAGAATCACTTTTTGTCCGTCTGTCTGTCTGTCTGTCTGTCAAGACACTTCTCGGAACGCGTGGAGGTAACAAGGTGAAATTTATATCAAATACTGAGGTCTACTGTCCCTTGGAGCTGTGAAAAAGTCAAACTTCTAAGCCAACGCAATCAAAAGATGCAGCCGTTTATGCTGCAAATTTCCGCAAATTTTCGAAACTCGCAAGGGAATCAAAACCTACAGGGTACTTCCCGTGAACTCAGAATCTTGAAATTTGGTACGAAGGTAGCTATTATAACACAACCAACTAGAAAAGTCTGAAAATCTTGATTTTTTTATGTCTGTCCGTAAATATCAATGACCAACATAATCTGACCCCACACTGTGTACATTTTGCTTAAGCATACACTGGATGTATGAAATCCCTCGGAAAGAGCGAGAAATATCTTCAAGACACGATTCGCGTTTACTTACATACCTAAATGTATACGGAACCCTCGGTGCGCGAGTCCGACTCGCACTTGCCCGGTTTTTTTTAAGGGTCACAGTTTACGCGAACAGTTTTACTTATGGACTCGGGACGAATGCGCTTCAATTTACTTGAGCGTTAAGCTGGGACTTCATAAATCGTGCGTTAGATATTCCCAGGAAACAAAATCATGAATTCCTGAACCTGTGTTTTGAGAAATAATTTCGAAGCCACGACAATATAATGAACACGTGAAAAAAGGTGATACTGAAGATAAACTAAAGTAAGAAAGGCTATATTGTAGCCATAATAATGTTCGCTGCGAGCTTCCAGCTGCCGCGAAGACAGTACCTTTGTCCACTCGACCCTCTTTATTAAAACTTTCTGAAGCTTTCAATTTAGATTCCTATTTTAGTCGGTATTTTATAAGTAAAATATTTTTTACACTGAATTTGAATCAAAAGCCAAGATTGTCTAGCTGTTCCACGTATTCTCTCAAATAGACCGTGGGTTCAAAACTGAGTTCAAACTGGTTCAAACCAGTAATTTTCTGGAATATTAAACGTGTTATTAAGTACCCCGTATTAAATGACGAAGCATTGGCAGACCTCCCACTAGGTGTACTCCCCACTAGGTTGAAGTGGTGAGTTGTAGTTTATTGTGGAACTCTAAGGGAGAGGAGGCCTGTATTCAACTGGACGTCTTCCGATTGACGACGATGATGACATTGACTTAAAGCCTGTTTCACCACTCAATGTAAATTTTTATGTCACATAATTATCCATGATGCCGTCTCTGTTTGTTTTGTCCAAATAAACCGAGACGCCTTTAATGTCTTCGAAGTAAACAAGCCGTGGCACCATTTCTTACATTAGACACTAGAATCACACCGCTTGTCGCACCTCGCACAAGTGTATCGTAAATCCTCGCAGCCTCAAGTACTGCAGCATGTCAAACACGGCTATTTGAAACAGTTACCGTCCCCACTAGCATGCTTATTCGGGCACGACACGCGAAACTGGCCGGGTTGCGGCGCCAAATTGCAGCAACCAAGTGCCCGGTCTCACGAAACATTTGTAATTTTTAGTGACCCGAAATTGCTGGCATTTTATGCAATCCTGAAATGCTTTTAGGAATTTATAATGTAATAGAATTAAAAATAGGGAGGTTTTCATAGATGTGAATGAGAATGTGAATCGCGTCATTATCATCCGAAAGAAGTCCACTGCTGAACAAAGGCCTCCCAGGTGTTTTTAAATCAAAAATTAAGTATTTATTTGTACCTAAAACTTAAGCACGTGAGTGATGTTTTGAAGTTATATTTTATATTGTTTTATTTTAGCATCAAATCAACATTCACAAAACACTTATTAATATAATATGTTTATCCGTTGCCTAGTATCTATAGTAAGTATAAATTTTAAGAGTAAATAGCAACCTAAGGTAAATATATCTAAACTTGAAAGATTCCGTATACAAAACTAAATCCTTAGAAAAATGTTACTTGATTTTTTCGTTACGGCCACAGAACCCTATCTTGGGGGTGTACGACACGCTCTTGGTCGGTTTTTTTACGGCAAACACAAAAATCCGTTGCGAACACAAGCCCACTAAAAGTACAAATTCAAAGTGTAATAAAGCAAAATTAATTGGGATAGTCGACAATTAGCTTTCAAATAGTGAATTCACTGAAGATGCCTCATTAGTAATTTAGCATTGTCGCGAGATCAAAACGGGCGCGGCGCCTGCGCCGACCAGGCCAATTACTCCCTATTAATTACTGGCTTTTTCGGGCCAATGGAGCTAATTATTTTATGTTCGAGGTAAAGCTTTATTAGCATCTTTCTGTAACTTAGATTGAAAAGATTTTTGCTTTGATTTGTGCCCATCACAGTTTTCATGACATATCCGACTTTGTTCTTTCTCAGGGCTGAATGTTATTTATTCAAAGCGCTTGAAACGAAAGTTATCTATAAACTTAGTGTGAATAGTAACATTACTAACAATGCATGTTTAATGTGATTGACTGACTGAAATACAATGCACGTTCTAATTTAATAAAGCTACAGGTTTCAAATTTAGCAAACAATATTCTGTATGGATCACAAAGATACTTGATGAAATGCGAAAGTTTGGTGAGTGAGTATGTTTTGTTACTCTCCTTCACGCTGAAACTGTTCCGTCGTCTTTGGTATTAATTGATCTTTTAGAAAATTCCGTGGAATAACTAGCCTATTTTACAAGCTTTAATTTAGTTTCACCTGTCTGTGCCGTTGTCTGTCTCTCTGTTCTGTAATCAAATCTTGCAAGTTAAATTTGACCAACTTCCAGAAGTTTGGAATACTGATGTAAATTGCGTGACAATACAATAATCTAGTAGTGATATCCTGGTAGTCCAGCCAGGATCGTCTCCGCAGGACCGAACTCTTCAGCGGTTAATAGCATCGACTTGAAATTTGGTACGAAAAATTTAGTTTGGGTGACAATGCAAGTACAGTCAACAAAAAGTACAGTCAGAATTTTTTATGGTTCGGTTATTTACCCCACTGCCTAAAGGGTTATGTTTTATTCATCTTCAGAAGCAAAGCTACTGACACAAGCTAGTCATAACATAGCTCGACAGTAGTTTAATAAAGTAGCAGGGGAATTCCTTCCGCTTCTTGTTTAAGTACATATTTAGTAGCTATTTTGTAGCGCCTAAATCCTATATAAAGTTGGCGAAGCTCCAGAGCTCCCTTAATTACCAAGTCAAGTATTCATGTTAGGACTTATGTTTATAATGTCCGTTTATATGACTGCGGCCGTACTGCTGGGAACTTTGTACTATTTCTATTACAATTTCTGCTTTAATACGTCTGGAGTTACAATCTTTATGGCCCTTTTAGAAAGCGATGAGCTTACTGCTTGCTTACTCTACTTTCATTTATTTTTTAGCTTATTTATGCCCCACCACTGGGAAAAGGCATCTTCTCCACGCACCCCTATCTAGCTAGATTTAGAGCTATGTATGGCCAGTTGCTTAGTTCCGCGCATGACTTGATACTATGGTAAAGGTAGTTTCTGATTTATTCCTTTGTATTCACCCAAGTACCTATCCGGATGCCAAATTTGAACTGCCATCTGGAACTGGGTTAGAAATTGATCTATAGGTGAATCAGTGATAAAAATGACGACTTTTGGACGGTAATATGTAAATAACCGTATGAGGTGTGTTTATGAAATTCGGAGCATATCTCACAAGTCTCAAATTTTACATCAAATAAATGGCATTTTGACCTAGTCCCAAGTAAGCTTAGCAAAGCTTGTGTTATGGGTACTAAGCAACGGATTTTTATATAGTAGATACATATGAAGGGGTTACATGTTTATGCAAGTAATAAAGGCTCCAAATGGTTTGGATAAAATTACACGTCATGGTGCTGCTCGCCAGTTCTGTTAGCTTGAACTTGGCTTGACATGCTACCGCGTGTCTAGATCTGTAACTTTCTGAATGCTACTGAGGTTTTTTTTATCCGACTGGCTCTGACTGTCTAAAGACTGAGGTCATCTATAATCTCTAACCATGATATAATTATTGCACGGTGGCTGTGTGAACGTTAACTGGATCTGGGCGGATAAACATCCACATCCAACATCCAACATGAATTCCGCTTATTTCGCTTAGGAAGATGACTGTCAAACCTACGTGGGATTGGTGCCAGATACACGCTCAAAGATGGGTAAACTCATCAGTATGGTGGTACCGCTTGATGGTCACCGATGGCAAGCCAAGCCTCGCAGAAAATGGGGAAACGATCTGAACAAAAAACTACTTTTTACTTGATGTATTTAATCAAAACTGAGCTTAACCTCGTTTCATTACTATCCAAAATTAATCCGGATACTTAAAAATATTTTTCAAAATTATTGAATTAAAGCTGACGTTTGCTTGCATTGATTGATGTTAAAAGTGTACCTATTAAATAAATAAATATCATGAGACACTTGACACCAAATTGACCTAGTCCCAAACTAAGCAAAGCTTGTACTATGGATACTAGGCAACGGATAAACATATTTATATAGACAAATACATATTATTAAACATCCAAGACCCGAGAACAAACATTCGTATTATTCATACGAATACCTGCCCCAGCCGGGAATCGAACCCAGGACTTGAACCTTCATAGTCAGGTTCTCTAACGACTTGGCCATCTAGCAAAGGCATGACTACATTTGGAATAAAAGCTTCCAATGAATAACCTTCATAAGCGTTAGGTGAAACTAGCCCAACTTGCTGTTGAAATCATCTGGATTCATTATAAAACGCCTCGTAAACCACATACATAAACCTTTAACACAGCAATCCACTCGGCATATAAACGACAAAAAACGTTCCTGGAGCGATTATATGTACAAACCCGAACACAAAAATAACGCGAAAATATAATACGCGCACGTCAAGAGGCGAACACGAACGAAATTAAGTGTCAGCGGCAGTGTATAAATCTTATCAGGGCACGCTCCGTGATTTTAAACAATCATGTCGCTGGAGTGCGTGCACAATGCTGTGATTTACTGCCGAGAAGCCGCCGGGCCGGACACGGCTAAACTCTGCATTTCTCTGCAGCGTCACATTTACTCGGCACAATCTATCTGTAGCTATGAATAAGTACGAGTAAGTAGTGTACGTTTTTGGCGCCATTATCATTTGACCCTTCGGTTGGCTTCCGCTATCTTTACAAAAAACCCTAGCAAACGGCGCCGCCATTTTGTGCAAATTCTCGACATCCAAATTTTTAAAATTTTGCTTTAAACTTCGGCTACTTAATTTTGACTACTATTTATTGCTAAAATATCTCGACGTTTTGACCACATTGCAACAGCCGTGGTCACGAGTCGACTTGTGGTTGTGTTGGTCGTCACGTGATCGACTCGTGTGCTCGTCCGCAGCGATGTGGTCGAAAAGTCGAAGTAAATTTAGCAATAAAAAGTAGTCGTCGATTAAGTTACGAGATCTATTAGTTACAAGTGCTAATGTTCTCCTTAATTTGGTTCAAACCATCTCATCTTGGTCTTCCTCTGTTCCCTTCTTTTCAAACAAATCAAGTGTTTTAAACATATTTCCGAGAAGCTGTTTTACTGGCTGCATCTTTTATTGTCTGCACTTGCATTGTCGTTCAAGCTATCAAATACTAAGTCAATTTGGTCACTGGAACTGGGTAAATTCGAATTGCAAGATTTCACTTTAGGAAAGATACATGTGAACATTTTTTATCTTATATATTTTAAAGATTTTGAACACTTCTGGTGATTTATGTCAGTCTCGTGGGTGCTCGCTTCGTTCCTTATTTAAGAGCTCAATTCGCTCATAGACCAGGTAGATTGTATTTTACCTTACTATTTTAGACATCATATCGGTCGAGATCAAATTATAGCAAGTATTTTATTTGACAGTTAATTGCTTGTTTTCATAAACTGGTTCCAAGTAAGCACTGAAGCGTGTGTGAACTAAACAGTCAACGTAATGTTACACAAACTATTTCTCTCCTTAATCCCTGTCAACATCACATTTCGACAACCAATCTGAAGCCAAATTACTAAAACAATGCGTCTGCAAAATGGCGAGTCCAATTACCGCGTGTTGTTTGCCAACGCCCTTGTCGTAGTCGTGTCGTGACGCCTCGCGTCGTGTCGGATCGGATTGGCAAACACGGCAGACTAGTCGGCGGATTATGGAAATTGCTGTTTGCTTTAATATGCGTAGCGCAATAATTTGAAATGCGCTGTTGATTAGAATGTCTTTGCTTTGGAAATTAATTAAAATTATACAAATATGTACGTTCGATGTTGCCAATGTCAAGCTACCTGGTGAATCGGGAATCTAATTTGGCGTCCGTCAAAGTTTTGGTGACAGGGATCGAATTCATTGCGAACGGAGCCAGCCCCGGGGCGAAGAAGCCCTCCTAAATAAGACGTGTCCCGTATTAAACCGAATTACTGGCCCTTTACAATAACGTCGCCGGAATTAGGTCCGTGAGTCACCAGAAAATGGTTGCGTCGGGATTCGGTCTCATTGAATTATCGCGTCCCGTGGGAGGGCCGGGATGCTGCCGGGACAGGCCGTGCTTTGTTATTTTTAAAGGCTTTTCTTGACGCATTGACATGGAGGGGCATTAACTACGTGGAGAGTAAATTAGATTCCCAAGTTTACATTGTGCTGGTGATTTATCAGGTTTTGGCTCGCAGTTTCAGGTTTATTAGTTGAGATGGATACGTACTCGTAAAATAAGACTAACATATATAAACATTGGGTTAATATGAATAAAATCTGGATGTTTTTGACCCAGTGGTCAAAACAGTATGACCATTAAGTCACCTGTGCATCACAAAACACAAAATACTGTTCATAAGTGCGTTACACCATCCAGATTTGGCATAGAAATCAAGATCTACAATCAAAGTGAAAACCCATAGGACTGCACATCGCAGTGAGAGCTTAAGCTAAAAAAAGACTCCTGGCAGAAATAAGAGCGTAGTCCTACCTAAAGGGCCGGCAACGAAGGTGCAGGCTGCAGGTTTGCAGGTGGTAGAACTTTGTGCAAGGTCTGCCCGGATTGCTACCACCATCTTGCTCGCTAATCCTGCCGTGAAGCAACAGTGCTTGCACTGTCGTGTTTCGGCGTGGAGAGTAAGACAGCCGGTGAAATTACTGGCACGTGAGGTATCCCATCTTAGGCCTCTAGGTTGGCAACGCGTCTGCAGTACCGCTGGTGTTGCAGATGTTTATGGGCGGTGGTGATCTCTTACCATCGGGAGACCCACTTGTTTGTTTGCCATCCAATCGAATAAAAAAAAACGCATTTGTGACTTTTCTGGTGTTGCTGGTGTCTGCCGTTTGCTCGTTTGCCTCCTACTCGTATACCATAAAAAAAATACATAGAATTGCTCAATGTGTAATAAAAAGGGCCACAAGCTTGTTATTATGTCTTTGCAAGGTCAATATCAAAACAAGTATATCCGCAGAAGAACTAGAGTCGCATCTCGTAAGATCATCAAAAGTAAAGTCGGGATTCTCCGTATCCAACATTATCGTCTTCTACGAGTACTAACATTCAACATGGGAAAAATAGCTGCAAAACGAGTGATCGAAAGACATGAAACGCCAGCTCCGTAACATAAGAGAGTAGTAGTAGACAGTAGAAAGTCTCTGTGTTTTCTGTACTGCTTGCTACGAGTATGTGTTGGTGTGCAATAAAGAGTTATTGTATTGTATTGTAGACCAGCATCGAGACAGTGGAACATAGGCAGAACAGTATGGTCCAGTGCCCACGCCAGGATGCTTGGGCTACCAATTCGAAATTCTTTGATATTGATATCTTCACACAAAAATCTGTATGTCAGAAGCCAGGCCCACCCTAACCCTAGATACGCCAATGCCGTGGAACGGCCATTTAGACGAGCTATAGACAAGACGAGATTTAATAAGCCGGCTGCCAACTTTCAATAATGAAGTGGCACTATAAGAAGATGAAAAGCAAAGCAAATACGACCGAAACCGTTATGTTATCCATTCTATTTGGCCATCTAAGCTCAGCTGCGAAACAAAACAAGCGAGACCCAGCTGCAGCAACACTCGATTACTTTATTTATCAAAAGATATAGAGATTCAGGGCTTTGCTTGAATTATAGCGGGTGTTAGCCGGCCTGTCAGAACTTTGAGGTGATTTAGGTGCCATAATTGGATATTTGTTGGACCGGTATTTGTATATTAGGCCGATGTTTTAGTGCTTATTGTGGACACAGGTTTTGAATTCAATTCTAGACGGTGGACAGACTATGAAAATGTTTTAAACTTAAGGCCCGGTTTCTACCGCGAGCGGAACAGACTTATTAATGATTTAGTTTAACGTAAAAAAGTGACAGGTTGCTAATATGTCGCCAACGGTATTTACTCGTATACCTTAACCTATATCCTTAGTCGCCTCTTACGACATCCACGGAAGAAATGTTTTTTTTTTGTCAAACTTGAAACCTAAAATTGCTAAAAGTGGCTTCAAGTGGTTTCGTGTGCTCTGCCTACTCCATTTGAGAATACAGGCGTGATGCTTGTGTGTGTGTTTGTGTAGTTTAACGTACAAACAACGCTCAACTGCATGAAAGTATTACACAAGACCTATATGAAGTTGGTCGATGTAATTTAAACTATCTGACTAGTTAAACTGACTGTTAAGCAGCTTGATTTGAAAACTTATAGCTTTTCAACATCTTAACATTTATCCGAGAAGTAAGATTACCCTCTCTCTTAAAACGTAATTAAACCGAGCCCATAAATATTTGCATTCAGCGCGTGTCGCGGAATATGATAATTAATCACCGGCGCAAGAGTCGCTTTATTAGCCGCCCAATAAAACTTTACGGCTGATCCTTCGCACCTTCCATCCCTTGCCGGTGACACGCCTGTATTAATAAAGAACTATAACTTAGTAACTTCAAAGTCAAAGTAAAAAATCAAAATATCTTTATTCAATTTAGGCTATATACAAGCACTTGTAATAACAAAAAATCTACCACCGGTTTGTCTATTAAGAAAAACCCGGCGAGACACACAACGAGGTATTTATCAGTTAGTAACTTACTATAGTAAGAAGTATAGTCTTACTAACTTATAAGTCAGTACTAATTTGAAAACCGGTAACGATAGCATAGATTGATGTCAGATAGACAAAATGTCCAGCTATAAGTACTCTACTTAAAGCTAGATATCTGGAATAACTCGTAAACTTTCATCCCGATAACTATTCGCACGGAATAGGGATGAAATTCAAAAATTTCAACCGCTAGAATTAGAGATATGAAATTTGGCGCGGTTGCTTTTTACGCAACGTTAGTGAAATTCACGTTTTTAGTGGAAATTTTGGGGAAATTACGCGTGGCTTAGTAAATGTTAGTGTTCAATAGAAATCAAAAAAACTGGTCACCATATTATCAATCAATCAGTCAATCATTTATTTGCTAAAATATTCATAAATCTGTTCATTGACAAACCACCTTGCAATTTACAGAATAATTATTAAATGATGTAACGTATCACTCACGTCTTAAATCGAGTTAAGCTCGACATGTTTTGGGCTAGTTACAATGTCATTTAATATGAGTGAGTCTTACGGTAGTTTCAAACAGAATCATCATCATCATCATCCCAGCCTATATACGTCCCACTGCTGTGCACAGGCCTCCTCTCAGAACAAGAGGGCTTGGGCCATAGTTCCCACGCGGGCCCAGTGCGGATAACCGAACAGAACAATTCTTACAAAATTCTACAATACGAACCCTTGAAGGAACATTAGAATGTTATGTCATAGACATATGAAGCACCCTTTAATTCCAAGGAAGGACTAACCAGCATTAATTTACGGCTCTTCCTTCCTCACACGAGTGCATGAACGCGTCCATTCTACTCATGTTAGCCCCGCCGTCCCTTATCGCCGTGACGAATGACGTGACGAGCCACAAAACACTTATTTATTCCTATCTTCATAATATAATTTAAGATCGGGCCGAGCGTCAGTGTTATCGCGTGATGATTTACGGAGGCAAGACAATGGCCCCTCGGTGTCCACATAAAACTATATATTACACACTCGCCACTATTGTGTGCCTTTGTGCCGGGTTTTTTGCTTTTTGCGCGGCCGGCGTTGGGTTATCGTTTGGCTTTGTGAAGTTTAATGACCTTATATAAATGTGCGGTTTTCGCCGTCAAACGAAGCGGTTGGTTTTCCGGAAAGGCCGGTCGGGGAAATGTTTGAGATTGAATATGCTCGCTGATGAGTGTTGAATTTAAGAATGTTTTTTCAACTGACACAGATATCTCTTATTCATCGTAATTATCATCAACGTCTGGTTAAAAGCTTTCCCCAAAAGGATGCAACAGAGACCTGCGTCACTCCCATCCGTCTTCCCCCTACGACCTTCACCAGGTCAGTTCATATTATCAAGGGACAACCGACGCTGCATCTTCTGGCGCGGCTGCTACGAAGAACTCTACCAACTGCCACTTAAAACTGAATAGTTTACCACTGCACTACACCTTAGAGTCATAATAAACGACGACTCGCTACTTGCACCCACCGGTTACAAACTCTCGCGATGTCGTCACTCCACCCAATTGGGTCACCAATAGTCAAAAGTCTAAGGAATGCAACGCAGTTTCACAGAACTCTTCAGATATAAATATTTTGTATATCCTTTTTATTTTTTAATATAAATAAATTTTGTGCATAAACGTAGCTATCATAAGGTCGCCGGCGAGCAAAGTAATTGTTTCAGTTCATTAAAAAAGTCAATCAAATAGTCATCATTGTTTGTTTCCTACAGGCTCGGTCACCAAATAGTCAGTCAGCACAAAACCATCTTTAACATAAACCACATCAAAATCTCGTTATTTCACCATTATGTATGACAGTTTTTAGGGTTCCGTCGCCAAAATGGCAAAAACGGAACCCTTATAGTTTCGCCATGTCTGTCTGTCTGTCCGTCTGCGGCTTTGCTCAGGGACTATCAATGCTAGAAAGCTGTAATTTTGCACGAATATCTATGTAAACTATGCCGACAAAATAGTATAATAAAAAAAATCAAAAATAATAAATATTTTTTTAAAGTAGGTACCTCCCATAGACGTTGTGGGGTGTTTTTTTTCTCATCCAACCCTATAGTGTGGGGTATCGTTGGATAGGTCTTTTAAAACTTTTTTTAGGGGATTGCTAACACGATTTTTTGATTCAGTGATATGTTTGCGAAATATTCAACTTTAAAGTGCAAATTTTCATTAAAATCGAGCGTCCCCCCTCTAAAATCTAAACCGGTGGGTGGAAAAATTTAAAAAAATTCAGGATGGTAGTAAGTATATCAAACTTTCAAGGAAAACTATAACAGCTAAGTTTGCTAGAGAATTATTAGTAGTTTAAGAGTAAATAGCAGCCTAAGGTATAAAATATACCTAAACTTGGAATATTCCATACAAAATACGAAATCCTTAGAAAAATATTACTTATTTTTTTCGTAATGGCTACGGAACCCTATTTCGGGCGTGTCCAACATGCTCTTGGCCGGTTTTATTTGCATTTAACGACTGCACTGCTAGCCAAATGTATCAACTTGACGTTAGTACCTTATTTTAATGTGACATTCAGCACAGGTAGAACCACAACGTCTGAACCCTATATAATAATTATAACTCAGCCGTTTAATCCAGCGACCAATGGCCGGCCTAATCCCACCGAAATGCTCTATGTAAAACTTCGACAGCCGAATCTTCCCATAACTTACGCGGATGGACCTGGCTCATAATCCAGGGAATTAATTTATGGAGCGGCCCATCTCTGCCGCGCTGAAATATTAACGGTGAAGCGACTTACTTGCGATACTTGAATAACATTATGCGGTCTGGTTTAGCGAAAGTGGAGAGGCGTCAACTTTTTGTGATGTTAATGTGTGCTTAAGTCCCTTTTGGTAATCTTGAGAGTGGCATCTTTTGTTTTGATATTAGTTAAGCTCTTTGAATTGCAAATTTCTGTGAGTTTCTGTTTTCTGTGAGTCTAAAAAGTCTGTGCTGATTGTAAGATAATGTTATGACTAGTTGAAAATAAGTTTTTGGTAAAAATTTCATTTTTAATAACAGTTTTTTTTCTGACTGTACCCAAACGACTTGTCACCCAAACTACATATTTGCATATTAACCGTTGAAGAATTCGGTCCTGCGAAGACGATCCTGGCCGGATTATCAAGATGTCCACTACCAGATTATTGTATTGTCACGCAATTTACATAAGTATGACGAATTTTAAGTCAATCGGACGCTGCTCAAATTTAACTAGCAAGATTTGAATATAGACATACAGACAGACAGACAGACAATGGTACCTACAGGTGAAACTAAATAAAAACTTGTAATGACTAACGTTAACAAGACGCATATATTTAAGTATGTATATATCACTCTAGGCCTCATGCATTTGCAATCTCTCCAAAAGAAATCATCATCATCATCATATCAGTCATAGGACGTCCATAGGACATAGGCCTCCTCCATAGACCTCCAGTTGCCTCGGTTGGCAGCGGCCTGCATCCACCGTGAACCCGCGACTTTAACCAGGTCATACGTCCATCTCGTTGGTGGACGTCCTACGCTGCGCTTGCCGATACGCGGTCTCCACTCGAGAACCTTTCGGCCTCAACGACCATCTGTTCTCCGTGCTATTGGCCTGCCCATTGCCACTTCAACGAGCTGATTCGTTTGGCTATGTCGGTGACCCTTGTTCTTCTACGTATCTCCTTATATCTGATTCGATCCCGTAGAGAGATCCCAAGCATAGCTCTCTTCATAGCTCGCTGCAAAAGAAATGTTTAATTGTAATTATCGTATCACTTTTTAGGGTTTCGTAATGAAAATGACAAAAACGTCCGTATCCGTACGTATGTCACAGGCATTAAACTCAAAAACTACACGTACATTGATAAGAAGTATTTTTCAAAATGCATCATGTGACTATCGAAGGCAACAATTTGTTTGTGACAGGAATAGCTTTTGATTCAACGTAAAAGTTCGAACCAGGTCAGCGCGATGGCGTCGAAACTCGCCCAAACTCGCGAACGTCTGTCGCTCGACAAACGAGTTACATGTAGATATTTTTGGCGTAGACACAATACAAACCCGCTTGTCATCGCTTTTCGTACGAACCCGCAAAAAACGGATGCGTTTTAGCGCCTTGTTGCTTTAGCTTACCAAGGGGATGTAGCGCAAGTCAATGATTGACATTTTGTGGAATGTTTTATGTTATGGTTATGACACAGTTTAAAAATTTAATAACAACTGGCATTGGTCTCAAAAAATCAATGTTTTTTTTTTCATAAATTAGGCAAATTTAAGACATCTATTTGAAGGATTTTGGTTTTAGTTGGGTTTTAAATTTTTTGTCCTGTTTATAAGTTACCGGATTTATAGCTAACCATAGTTGCCATGGCGTTAAAAACTTCGTTTATCTTTGCTCGTCACAATTTTATGGGTTTTATTTTTATGGGCGGTGGTGATCTCTTACCATCAGGAGACCCACTTGCTCGTTTGCCATCCAGTCGAATAAAAAAAAATAAAAAAATATATTGAAAAAAACGTATAGTGTCATCTATCACCTGTCAGTGTTAGGATTAAGCGGGTTAGTTACATAACGTTTATTTACGATGAAGGGCAAACAAAGGTCAAACGTTATTTTGCAAATATAAACACGATCATTTAGTATTTTTTGCTAAAATGTTTTATAAAATGATTTAATAAACCTATTTCTCGAAATGGTTTTGGAATAACCCCACATTGTAAAAAAGTGATCAATGCCAATTAAAATTTTACTAAACTAAGGGGCTGTTTCACCATCCATTGATTAGTGTTAACTGAAACCGTATTCGAAAAAAAATAGTGCATCAACCTAACCGTCAGTTAACTAATCAATGGACTAAACTAAGTATACAAACTAGTTTAACTAGTGTCTAAGTAGTTTTGAGTCAAAGATCAATTTGTGGATTGGAATATTATTCATTGGCCCCCTTTTCTTTTTTTCTGTATTAACCTTTTAAAACATTACATGCGCTTTTTTATTTACTGCTTGCTAACGAATCATCATCATCATGTCAGCCGAAAGACGTCCACTGCTGGACATAGGCCTCCCCCAATTCTCTCCACTTAGACCGGTCTTGTGCTTTCCGAATCCAACGCAATCCCGCGATCTTAACCAGGTCGTCGCTCCATTTTGTTGGAGGCCTACCGACAGCTCGTCTCCCAGTCCGCGGACGCCATTCGAGAACCTTCTGACCCCATCGGCCATCAGTCCTAACGAATAACGGTGCTAACGAATATCTTGGTTAATTTATCACAACCCAAAATCGCCGTCATCATCTTTGCCAAACATAACCCACACTAGTTGGATCGCGCCGCTACAGGTGGACTTATCGCCCAAAATAAATGGTTTACTATTATTTTAAAAGCGGCACACAACATAAGAGAGAGAGTAGCGGGAAACCGGTGGATGCAAGTGGCGAGCTGTCGTTCATTGTGGCGTTCTAAGCAGCAGTGGACGTCTTCCGGCTGATGATGATGATGATGACACAACATAAACATTTAGTGTTATTTTATTTTCAAAAAGTATTTTCTAAAGTGCTCTAGCCTTTGGAAAGATGACAATATCACTGGTTTTGCGTAGCGTCCCTTTTATAATTATTTCATGAAAAGAGAGGTCTTGTTATTTTTATTATTCCACTTCGTTTGTTTCTCATCAACTGGGCGAGGAAGAAAAACGGCAGCTAAGTAAAAGGATGTTTTATTAGGGTTCCGTGCCTTAAAGGTGCTAACGTGATACTAAAACCCCTGTTTCTCCGTTCGTCCGTCTTAAACTTTAACATGTGAGACTTGGAATTTTCAAACAGTTACTATCGTCGTTAGTGACAAACTATGTAAACTTTCGGTTTTAGCGAGTTTCCTCATTAAATGGGAATATCGGTTTAGGTGACTAAACCGTAAGGTTTCGCCGTAACCAGCGGCGGGACCAGAAATCGTTTCTGTGTTTTAGCGAAACCAGTTTTTAAACTGAAACTGGATTCGTGGCTTTCGTGCTGCATTCGGGAGCAATCAGCGTTTTGGAGTTGATCGGCCATCGCATATTATTTATATTATCGTCGTTTCATCGTTACTTTATATTATATCTTTATAATGAAGATTGTTTATTCTGATAAACAGTCATTTTTTTAAACAGCATCAAAATCAAACGAAAATTGGGGAAAGGCTTATACTTAGTTGAAATAAAAAATACATCTTGAAAGGCTTATTCTCAAATAATTTATTGGCTAAAAGTAAATCTCAATTTTATAGCTAACAAACTGTAATCAATTTATTATTACCTTTTTATCACAGAAAATTACAGTTCCCGCGGAATAGTAGGTACTAAATATATTTTTCGTTGACCGAATTGTTCACATGTGGTTCGCTCCTGTAACCGTTCATTCTTCGATGGACCGGCTAGAGCTATGAGCGAAAAGCGGCGTGGTGATATTTTTTTCTGCTTGTAGCGTTTTATCCGACCGCTGTCGTGGAAGCAGTTGATAGTTTATTTCTCGCTCAAAAAACAAACGAAAGCTAAAAAATCCCGTGTCAGTAAAAGAACTAAATTATTTACATAGTTAAGTGCTGGTTGCTCCACTGCTTACACTGCCGGTGGGACTCTCTCCACTAGTTCGTTGCAACGACAGAGCTTAAAAGATAAAATACGTTTGATGACGCTCGGTTGGCAGTCAGGATTCACGCCGAGAGAACAAATAGCGGTCATCTCGCCCATCATAATCGAAGACTCGCGTATCCAGCGATAAAACTATTGGAACTATACACTCGCATATTGCAGCTCGTCAACTTATATCTAGTTTCTAATTCTAACTGTTGTCATTCTGAGAGGTCTGCGCCCAGCAGTGAGACGTGTATAGGCTCATAGGCTGGGATGATGATGATAATTCCGACCAATTAGACCGGACCGATTAGTATGAGTACCCTAAGTAAGAGGGCAATAGTTATTTGTGTCACAAGGGAGCAAAATGGTGTATTTACGGCGAGGGCGTACATTGAATCCAGAATGTAGCGAAGGATTCTACGAGAGCGAGCGAGGTTCAAGTGTTAACGCCCAAGATGAAAATTATTTTGCTCCCGAGTGGCTCATACAACTTTTCACATCGAGCATTAAGAAACTTGAAAAAAAATATCTAAATATTATTAAAGAACAACCAGCATAGAAAGTTTATGTTCAAGGCTTTACAATTATCAACTTCAAAAAATGGCATTTGCAATAAAACTATTAGAAAAGCCTTGAGCAGAAAAGTTGCACTTTGCTCCCTCTCGTCAGTGAGGAAAAGTTACTTTTCTGAAGGAGAGGGTGTGAAAAAAAAAATTCCGCCCCGGGCGACTGATACCCACGCTACGCCACTGATTCAACTTAAAGACTAAGCATACCTCGGACTAATTAGAACCCTCCTGGCGTCCTATAGTAACCCTTTTCTGTTTTGTTCCATTTTCACCTGTCTAACAAGTCTGAGTGTTCTCCCTTCAAAGGCTGGACGAGCCCTTTCAAAAACTTAAGAACAATTACAAGAGTTTAGTGTAATCCCTTGTACATCTAATAAGATTACTTGTACTGTGGCGAGCACAAAGGCTTTGTGAGGTCATTCAGTTTTGTCTGAGCCATCTGAGAAAGTATGTAGGACGGAAGTTAATCTCCGATGCTTGTATCCTGAAGTTTAATCCCTGATTATTACTTACGGACGCGGGAAACGGCGAACAGTAAGGCTTTTATTGGAATAGAATGAAGTTAAACTGATAGACTTTTACGGTGGACAACGCCTTTTGTTGCGAGACTATCAGACGAACAATTTTTCAGTTCTAAGGCATTATGAAAGAGATAAATTCGATCAAATCAAATTATTTTTAATTAAA
The DNA here is from genome assembly GCF_025370935.1 of Choristoneura fumiferana. NCBI lineage: Eukaryota > Metazoa > Arthropoda > Insecta > Lepidoptera > Tortricidae > Choristoneura > Choristoneura fumiferana. The sequence continues at coordinate 23,170,721 of NC_133474.1, read as the reverse complement.
GGAATTTAGTAAAGTTGCATTGTTTCAATTCGTGCTAGACTCAATGGTTGTCGCAAACAAAGCCACGGAGAAGAGCCAGTTTACGAATATTGTTGCCCTGATTATACCAGCCCAAAGTCTTAATTCTCTTCTTCATAAGGCCCTATTCCAAAGAAGCAAGCACAATATTATGAGGAGAGGAGACTTTAGGGACCAATAGGGGTAGATAACTGAAACAGAATTAGACTTCTAACTCGTTCTCCTAATACTGAGCACGGCACAAGAAATAGGGTACTTGTAGAATTGGCAAATTGCAAACGTTTTAATTTTCATATAGCATCCAATAAACCAAGGCTGATAAATCAAATATTACTTCATAACAAGAAAAAAGTAGCTCAAATGAGGTAAATCGAGTAAAACCGTCGTAATCGGTCCATAAATAAGTCATAAATCGCAAGATTCCGAACTGGCCGTAACCCGCTTTACGAGCGCCCTATAAACCGGAGTGGCTCGACTTGTCAGCGATCGTCATTATAGTTCCGTCAAGCAGAAACAGCTAATAGTCAACATGGTCATCAACTATGCTTTTCTATCCCACAGGGTTACTAACATAGCCAAGCGAATCAGCTCATTGAAGTGGCAATGAGCAGGCCATATACCACGGAGAACCGATGGCCATTGAGGCGGAAAGGTTCTCGAGTGGAGACCGCACCTTTGCCAAAAATTGGTTCTATAACACGGCATTTTTAGGGTTCCGTAGCCAAAATGGCAAAAACGGAACCCTTATAGTTTCGCCATGTCTGTCTGTCTGTCCGTCCGCGGCTTTGCTCAGGGACTATCAATGCTAGAAAGTTGTAATTTTGCACGAATATATATGTAAACTATGCCGACAAAATGGTACAATAAAAAAATCAAATAAACTTGGATATTCTGTACAAAATACGATATCCTTAGAAAAATATTACTTAATTTTTTCGTAATAGCTACGGAACCCTATTTCGGGCGTGTCCGACACGCCCTTGGCCGGTTTTTTATAAAATAAATTTACCTGTTGCTCGCTACTTCGTCTAAGAATAATTCGTTTATTGTGTGCCACAAAAGCTATCAAACTATCTCCATGCCAATTATCATCACGGTCGGGTGAGTATTTTAAATGAAAAGGTGTCTAACAAATAAACACGCTCACTTTCGCATTTATAATATGAGTAAGAATTATGCAAAAGTTCATTCAGATTCATTTACACTGATAAAAACTTCGGCAGCAGCACAGGTGCCAATAAAACGTTTTATGCGCTGATTAGCTGCAGATAGCGGCTACCTGCGCCTACGCCGCTTTAACGACGAGTAAAATCTGCCTAATCTTTATTAGACAGCCTTTATTCAGTTCAGTTTTACACGCAAAATTTTAACTTTCTGATATAATATAAATAGCTAGTCAAAAGAACAGATAAAAACGGATAAAAGGAGAAAAGAAGTTCGTGTAATAAAACGCGAGTATGTAATTTTAATTTTAAACTTATGAAGAGCGCTGTTAGATCTATGCGTTAAATCCCTGATCTATACTGTGCGATATGGAAATATAAAACTTAACCATCTCACTACGGTAAAGCTAGGCTTATATAAAGCCCATTTCTAGGATTATCCTGTTGCAATTTCATGCAGTTTTTTGCCTTAGTTGTGAGCTAAAGCCCATTTTTAGATGCAGACCTCATCGAATAATCGACATGTATTTTTGCTGTCTGCTTTCCTTTCCCAAAATATCTTGTGCGGAATCGTCGAGCCCCGCTATCTAATATGACTTGCATGATATTTTTTTCAATTCTAAACCGGGCTTTGGTCCAGTGGTGTTTGCTGAAAGTAATTAAACCTGTCATCGTTATTTACCGGGCTTGTTGCAGCTTCAGATACTCCGGGCATCCTCCGACTAAATTACAACAGAATCAATCATAGCTCCCGTCAACCAGCCGTTATTAAAAGCGGCACCGGCCGAGCGGCACAGCGTCGTAATGCCTAAATGGCATAAATCAGGGATCCACACGATATTGCCAAACTTTGAGGAGCGTACGACGAGCTCGTTACGCCTTGCATGCGTCTGTCGACCTATTATTTAGAGTTAGATGAACGGGTAGTACTCTGATCATTTTGGTCTGTGTACATCCGCTGGACACTGGTTTTCTGTCGTGATGAGGCTACAGTTGCCACGCAGGCCCACTGTGAATAGAAAACTTGATTTACTTTACTAAATAATGGTACTTGTCGGTGAAATATAACATTTTTGATCCATAACTTTGATAAACATTTAAGCTGCGTCTCCACCATGTGTTGCAAGGAATGTGGTTATTCATAAATCATAAGAAACGCTTTCTTTAGGTTAACCTACCTATTCTTGTTCCGCTGAGCTGTTCTGAAGAAGCGTTTCTATTGGTTCATAACAAACACATTCCTCGCAACGCATTCTCATTCATTCGAGTTGCGGGAAACCGGTGGATGCAAGTGGCGAGTTGTCGTTCATGTGGCGTTCTAAGGGGGAGGCCTTTGTTCAGCAGTGGACGTCTTCCGGCTGGTGATGATGACGATGGTGAACGCATTCTCAAACATCTCACATGGAAACACAGCCTTATTTAAACCTTAAGCCTTAATAAAAAAAAAACTTTAAGAAACTAACGAGTCAATCGGTAAAAAAACTGCATAAAGTCGTCGACGTGAAACAAATAAGCGGCGGCGCATAACTCGTGTAAACCGCTCCTCTGGCCGCCCACAGCAACATATCCGGCGCCGATACGCCCACGGTTTTATTCCAAAACGTTAAAAAACGCGATCACACTGCCCGGCCGGCTTTCCCGCCGGTACTCATAGCCGCGGCAACTTGGCCCGTTATTTACCGTGCACTATCACGCTTTCCTGTTTTGGACTAAACTTGCCATTATTGTTGTTGGTATGAATTATTTTCATTGCTTTGTTTGGGTACTTACTTTAAAATGTTTGGAACAGAATATAAGCAAAGATGATGAAGATAAATCTTATTAAATATCTCCGTAAATTAAGAAAATCATGTAGCACATTCGGCACGGTATGCCAAGAGGGCCGGATAAAAATTTCGCCTAATGAATTGTTAGTTTTATTACTCTTTAGCTACTAAGCCATGTCTTTGTTTTGAAGAATAAAGATTATAATAATATCTATCTATCTATCTATCTATCCTAATGCACCTGAAATTTTCGGCAAGCGCACCCAATTTTATTCCGCTTTTAAAGAAAGCTTATGGGTAGAGAAAATTTTGATTTGTTTTTTTTTAAGCAACGATTCATTAAGTGCTTCAAAACAACTCACTCACTCATCTTTAATACGCTCTGGGATGGCATAACTTTATTTTACATTGCCATCATTATTATGAGACAGGAAAAGTTTGTCTCGGAGCTGAAATGTTGTGTAGAAATAATATTGTAATTTATTAGCCTTTGAAGTTGGAGCCGGGGGCGGCGACTCAATCAGGCCGAGATATTTCACGTCTCGTGCTAATTCAACCCTCTCCCGTTTGACAAGTCTGAAATGTATTTTGTTTGTATAACTAGGCCATCCCTGAATTGTCAGCCTTGTATTTGATAGCTTTGAAAAACTATTACTTAGTAAACATCGGTTTAGATATTTCCATGATTTCTGTGTACAATATTTTGCAAATCAAATTCATCTAATTAAGTAAAAGTGGTAACTCATCTTTAATTGATTTTAATACAAACTGTCATTTAATTTACAATGATCGTAAGGTAAGTTGAATTTAAATTTTGGAAATAATTCCACCATTTACATCCATTTGTAATGATCGAATTTACTTGATATTTGGCACGGATATGTACTATAATTCTCAATTCGTACAGTCAGCAAATATTTCGGGTCAATATTTTATTAAGTATACCTACTTTATCAACTTTATTTCTCTACTAGCTGTTGCCCGCGGCTCCGCCCGCGTAGACTTCGTTTATCGCTATCCCGTAGGAACTATGCAATTTTCCGGGATAAACTTTCCTATGTCCTTCCTCGGAACTCAATCTATCTGTGTATCGAATTTCATCTAAATCGGCTCAGTAGATCCAAATATTACCCCCTATACAACCTCACAAACCCACAAATCATACCTCTTTTTAAATAGATATTAGAATAGAAGTATAAATTTGTACTATTCGATACCTAAAATTAACTTTCTAAAACGTAGTTCTAACGCAGCAATTTCATTCTAAATAATACAAAGCTTAAAGAAACGTCAATAAATTATGAATTTTTAATATGTCTTCGACCAGTAAACTGTAGCCGTTCCGCAACTCGGTGCAAAAAGGTTTGTCAATCGGTGGCGCAGCGCGGCCACACCGCGCATTGTGGTGCAGGGCTTTATGCGGCGCGCTTTATTGTACTTTATTGCCGTCGAGCACACAGCCTTTTCATTAAAAGCTTTACATCTTGATGTCGCTTAATTAATTTTAAAACATAACTTATTCAAGATAAAACACCTATATCGAGTTAGAAGCTTTCACGCATCTCGCGCGACAGCAATCCTTACTCCAAACTTCCGCTCCGAGTTTCAACGACTCAGTACTCGAACCGCGACGTTTTTCTTTTGCCGAAGTTCGTTCTTGTAATGAACTTTCGGAGAATTCCCGCTCCACGGAAATCCCTGCTTCGCAAATCCGGAAATAATAGGTGAGAATGCGATTGGCACAACCCGGCTTGCAGAGAAAGCATTTGGAAAACCGATTTCGCCTGCGGAATTAGTTTTTGGTAATACCTTAGCGTACCTAACCGATGGAACGCTAGAAAGATTTTGACTTAAGAAGATAGATAATATGAATAAAACTTAAGAGGATAATATTATCAGTAGTGGTTGCGATAATAGTTGGCCGATTTTGACTAAATTTTGATATAATGTTTCAACATTTGCAATTCTCCCTCATAACTTATATAATCTTGAGATTTAATCACGATAACACTATTTAGTGTGATAAGACTAAAAAGTTTTAGGTTTCACTTCAAAATTTAAAAGATTTGATACGTCTTGAGTTAAAAAATACCCGCGGTACTTTCTTTCAACACAGAAGACAAGTTGGTTTGTATCTAATAAAATCTCATCATCCATTGTTTACGTAGTAATAAAAGTAAACAACAGCAAGTAATGCCTCTGACTCGTTTGTCGCCGAGCTTGTTTGTACACGAAGGATAAAGTGCAGTAAATAAAGCCAGGAATGCAGCCGCACGGCGGTGTTAAGATCCACCTTTCAAGCTAAGATAACAATCGAAAATATCTATACAACATCATGAACCATACATACTGTTTATTAGTAACTAAGTAAAACAAAACGTACCTACACAAAGAAAAAATCTGATAGTGTATTTAGGTCCCTAAATAAATGTTTGTTACACGTCGAGTGCGCCGAGTTTCATGTAAGGATCACGCGAGTGTTTTAAGGCCTAATTACGTACAGTTGCATGTATATTGTAATATTGTAATATTGTAATATTTTATCTACATCCATATATTAAATCCTCTATCATGTGTTCAACAACCATTGAGAATGACCTGCATTAACGAGAACTAGGTAGGTATGTCTGCCCCACGAGCTGCGCCCCCTGCGCGCACGATGACCTGCGCTGCCCTTCTCGTGCGCGCGGCGCAGCTGCTGTATTCACAATACAGTGTTCATAATAGAATCCAATGTCGTAATGCTGGTCATTATCTATGGTTTTTGAACGCATAATGGAGGATTTACTATATGGGTGTAGATAAAAATATTTATCTACATGCATATCATAACTTCCCTATTATATGTTCAGAAACGACTATCAAATGGCCTTTATTAAGAAACCTGGTATCTGCGGGTGCATCTTAATGTTCACATTAAAGTACAGTGCATCTTAATGTTTACATTAAAGTATCGGTAATACTTTTTTTAACAATGCATATCTGTACATATTGTGGAAAACTTATGACATGCATGTAGATAATAATTATTATTATTATAAATAAAACTTTAGTTTTTATTATCCTGTTTTATTTAAGCTTTGGTAGGTAGGTACTTCAAACTAGTTATCAGTAACACTAACGTAAAAATACAGGCCATATCTGAACATATTATAGAAAACTTATGATATGCATGTAGATAAAGTTATGTATGCGGCTATACATAATTAGGCATTATGCACCAGCCACATAAATAACTATTTCAACAAATCTAAAAGAATGAGTTATCTCATGTTCACAAACGGAAAGGTTTGTAAACACAATTTAGACGACCAGATGGCCTAGCGGTTAGAGAACCTGACTACGAAGCTTGAGGTCCCGGGTTCGATTCCCGTGTCGGGGCAGATATTTGTATGAAAAATACGAATGTTGTTTTCGGGTCTTGGGTGTTTAATATGTATTTAAGCATGTATCTATCTATATAATTATATTTATCCGGTGCTTAGTACCCATGACACAAGGTTTGCTAAGCTAACTTTGGGACTAGGTCAATTGGTGTGAATTGTCCCGTGATATTTATTTATTATTTACAATCTGTTGTGGAGGCTACTCGTCAAAACTTTAAGTGAACCCATTGTGAATTCGTACACAGTTGATTCTCGTTGTTAACATAATTCCTTTGTGAAGCAACGGTTTCGTACAAAGCGTGTTGGAGTTGAGATAACAGATGTTTTTAAAACCGGCCAAAGCTGATGGAGGTGAAAGTTACCATTACAATGTAAACGTCTGGTGGCTCCGAGAGGAGCCAGAGTTCCTCGTGAATGCTGCCAGCGGGCACTTTGTTTGTTTCTGTCGCTAATGAAATTATCAACTGAAATGGAAGCAGCCCCGAGGCCGTCAGGAGGAAATTTGTAGCAAACGTTTTGATTGGTTTTGTTACGATGAAACGTCTCCGGAATATTAGTTGTGACCCGAATTGGTAATTATAGGAGCTTTAAATATTTAACATTAGCGAAATATTGACATATCTTATGTTGTATGTAATGAAATAAACTAGGATAACTCACGTATTAAGTTGAATTTAGCTCGACATGTATTGGGCTAGTTCGTAACCCTTATAGGAGCACGCGACAAAGAAGAATGTTAAAAGTGTTGTTGGTCGATCGTCCCAGGTACCGCTGGGGAGATGAGCTAGACCTTTTGGATCTCGGATCAAAGACTGGCAAGAGCTGGCCCAAGATCGTAATGTATGGCGTAATCTGACAAATAAGTAAGTGAAATATTGACACAAAGAGAAAAAGATAGCCTGGAGACATAAGAATAAGACCTACGCATAAACGGCAAACTGCAGGGCTACCTAGGGTACTACGAAACTCGAAACTCGAAGTTCGTGTCGTGCGGTCCCTCTGACACTTAATACGAGAGCGAGAGGGACGGTACGATACGAACTTCGAGTTTCGAGTTTCGTAGTAGCCCTGCTGCCCCAACACCAGCCTGGAGGCATTGGCCGAGCGAAGGGACAGCCCTCGTCTTAATTTCAAGTTTTCTACTGTTATTTTCCTTATTTTAATTTTGTAATTTGTATGGGTCTGATACCTTAACGTTTCTGACGCTCGCGATGACAGTTTTTGTAAGCAAAATCTGTCATTTTAATTGTGATCGCGAGCGTCAAAAACGTTACGCAATACGGCCTCTGGTATGAAAATAAAACATGACCCCCCCCAACATCGTAAATGTCAAATTGAAAAATCTTCAAAAAATAAATTAACAAAATTAAAAGCAATTTTTTCCCCAAGCCGCGATGTATTATTAGTGACCTCCTACCAAATTTCAGGCTGCGACCGGGCCTGTAGGGAACCGATTCAACACTCGTATTTGCCGTTTTGCTGCTGGTCACCAGCCCGCACATCATCGTCAGTGTTAGTAGCAATCGCAAAGCAATGCGATAGATAACTGAATTACAATACAATACAAAGACTCTTTATTGTACACCAGACATAGTAAGCGATACAGAAAACAGAATTACCTAAGTAACTAGAAACTGGCTAGCCACAAGTCGCTTTATACTACGAACTTACAATAAGTAGTTTAACTGAATAGTAGGTATCGCTTATCCCTCAAATATTATCTCCGACGAGCACTTCAAAGTCAAAGTCAAAGTCAAAGTATCTTTATTCAATTCAGGCTATAACAAGCACCTATGAATGTCAAAAAAAATCTACCACCGGTTCGGAAAAACCTCTGCTGAGAAGAATCCGGCAAGAAACTCAACGAGTGTTAAGTACCGACCTACGCGACAACACTTCCATCCTCACCATTTAGACGGTTGGCGGTCCTCTACAGTGCGTTTTTCCAGAAATTTCCTGCCTCGCACAGCAAAACTCTGGAATGAACTATCGCCTGCGGTATTCACAGACCGATATGACCCTTCAAGTTTTCAAG
>NC_133474.1:23137636-23156114 GCF_025370935.1 Choristoneura fumiferana | reverse complement strand
ATTTTAGTTTCAAAACATTCAAGTTTTTCTGCAAGCCAATCTAAAGCGAAAAGCCTCCACAAATTGAATTCCATCCGGCAAACTCCGTACCAGAATAACACATTTCCGAACACCGATGACAACCATTGTAAGTTCTCTTTGTATCGTGAGTTATGCGGTTCCATTTTTGGAGTAAATAGAGCTACTACACTATCAATCTAGTTGGGTGGTCGGTAGAGAATGACTCTTAATCTCAGGGTCGTGGATTCGAGCCCCACGTTGGGCGCCACTGTAATAGTGAGTGTGGGGCTGATGTTTTGCAAAAGTTGTTCTATTTTTGAAGTAATAGAGCTAGGATACTATCAATCTAGTTTGGTGGTCGGTAGAGAATGACTCTTAATCTCAGGGTCGTGGATTCGAGCCCCACGTTGGGCGCCACTGTAATAGTGAGTGTGGGGCTGAGGTTCTGCAAAAGTTGTTCCATTTTTGGAGTAAATAGAGCTAGTACACTATCAATCTAGTTTGGTGGTCGGTAGAGAATGACTCTTAATCTCAGGGTCGTGGATTCGAGCCCCACGTTGGGCGCCACTGTAATAGTGAGTGTGGGGCTGAGGTTCTGCAAAAGTTGTTCCATTTTTGAAGTAATAGAGCTAGGATACTATCAATCTAGTTTGGTGGTCGGTAGAGAATGACTCTTAATCTCAGGGTCGTGGATTCGAGCCCCACGTTGGGCGCCACTGTAATAGTGAGTGTGCAGCTGAGGTTTGCAAAAGTTGTTATATTTTTGAAGTAAATAGAGCTAGTACACTATCAATCTAGTTTGGCGGTCGGTAGAGAATGACTCTTAATCTCAGGGTCGTGGATTCGAGCCCCACGTTGGGCGCCACTGTAATAGTGAGTGTGCAGCTGAGGTTTTGCAAAAGTTGTTCCATTTTTGGAGTAAATAGAGCTAGTACACTATCAATCTTGTTTGGCGGTCGGTTGAGAAAGAGACTCTCAGGGTCATGGGTTCGAGCCCCACGTTGGGCGCCACAGTAATAGTGAGTGTGCAGCTGAGGTTTCGCAAAAGTTGTTCCATTTTTGGAGTAAATTGAGCTAGTACACTATCAATCGGTTTAGCGGTCGGTAGAGAATGACTCTTAATCTCAGGGTCGTGGATTTGAGCCCCACGTTGGGCGCCACTGTAATAGTGAGTGTGGGGCTGATGTTTTGCAAAGGTTGTTCCATTTTTGGAGTAAATAGAGCTAGGATACTATCAATCTAGTTTAGCGGTCGGTAGAGCATGAGACTCTTTGAAAAAATGACTTTCTGCCAAGTTTCTTGCGGCGCATTCTTCTTGGCAATGATGGTCTTTCCGAAAGCGCTGGTAGTTTAAAAAATGACGTGTAAAAGTGCCCATTGCGGCCTATTTACTGAATAAATGATTTGAATTTGAATTTTAATTCGATCTTGTTTGGCGGTCGGTTGAGCATGAGACTCTTATCTCAGGGTCGTGGGTTTGAGCCCCACGTTGGGCGCCACTGAAATAGTGAGTGTGGGGCTGAGGTTTTGCAAAGGTTGTTCCATTTTTGAAGTAAATAGAGCTAGGACACTATCAACTAGTTTGGCAGTTTGTAGAGTATGAGACTCTTAGTCTTAGGGTAGTGGATTCGAGCTCCACGTTGGGTGCCACTATTATAGTGGGTGTGAGGCTGAGGTTTTGCAAATATTGTTCCATTTTTGGAGTAAATAGAGCTATATGGCAGTTTCGAGCTGGACTCATCGCTCTAGACTAAGTACTACAACAGATCATTTTAGTCAAAATTTGGTGTAGTTGCTAGCAATATTAGCAATTCAAATGCTAGTTTGATTCAGTTTTAGATTTGTGTTTTAATGAATTGGGCAAATGAGCGGCGTGGCTGTTTGATGAATTATTGAGGGCAGAGCCGCTCGGCAGGCTCTGTGGCGCCGGCATGCTCGGAATAGATCATTTGATTATGCTAGTAGTCAATATGTTTGTTTCAATATCGCCATGCCACTGAATTCGCACAAAACGTTAAACTACTACGTTATCTGCTACGTAACTACTTACGTGTTATGAGTCAGGTTTAACTTTGCGGAGATCCATATTAAAGAACTTATAGGTAGTCATACTATTATCGTTGTCTATAATTCATTATTATAAGATGGTTATAGGTAAGTAAGCCAGCGTCCGAAATATAATTTAAATAAATCAGTCAAGCACGTGTTGGGTTCGCATGCCGAGCGTTCCGTAGACACGATCATAGACTTTATTTAATTAGGCATAAAATTATCATAGAACTAGATTAATTTATATTAAACTATGTTTACCTATGTCATTTTCATATTGACAACATAATAGTTGTGCGATCTACCATGTAATTTTAAGTTCAAAGACCTTTATAGGTTTATCGGCCTGTGAGTAAATAAATATTTTCTGTATATTTAATCTAAATTTTAGACAACTTTTAAAAATATTTTCATTTCTTCATCATTCTGTTCTTGAATGTTTTTTTATAAATTTCCCTCGAATTTGCTATAGCAGCATAGTCGGTCTAGTGAATCCAGAAAAAACTGTTGTGACTGACGGACAGTTCCGTTATTTCCTTTTAAGGTACAGGTGGGGTAGGAAAACCTTAGTTAGTTATTAAATTGATTACTTTACAAAGTCATAGACTCTTAGTACGTTTTGAAACCAAAGTAATAAGTAGACAAGTGCATATCAAATTATATTTACTTGACATGATAACAAGGGCCAAAATAGGATATAACTCTCAATACCTCTAACATATATCTAGTTTCATATATCAATACAAAACCTTTTTAATAAACAACTTCGTAAAAGTTTCAATCAAATAATTTTCTATTTAATTGTCAGTGTTTGTCAGTGTCAAGGTGTAGTGGTAGGGTTGCTAAGGTCACCTGATTATGTTTAGCAGGTTGACAGGTTGACCCAGTAAAGCAGATTAGCGCTCATACTGAGCAAAGGAAAATAGCTCTTAGGGTGACGAACATTTTTTTACTCCGACTGCACGTAACTCTAAAAGTTCACAAAGGTTCGTGTTCTACTTATAGTTACAGCTCTAGCTTCAAAGGCTAATGGCATAAATCATAGTTGTAGCCAATCAAAATAAACTGTGCCGAAATACACCATTTGATTACGCTTTTACATTAATAACCCGTATCATGGACTCGGGACCATTAGCGTGGTACATTAACTACCATCGCGATAGCGCCGGTAAAATGGTAGGATGGTTGGAATGCAAAGACTGTTATACTGCGGTGCGGCAGACGTGAATGATGAGCAATCAGGATGCATAAGTGCACCAGGAATGATAAAATACAAATAAACAAGCTGAACTGGGACACAGATGTAGGCTAAGTGTATAATTTAAATATTAGAGGGTTACTGATTGACTGATTTCAACATTCTTAAAAGTGTCGCTGATAGGCCGAAAGTTGATTGTCATTTTTGAGTCGGTATTTGAGGCAGTGTAATAAATTATACAGTCACCTGGCTTAAGATGGCCGACCTTAAGATGCATACCTAAAACTGAATTGTGTGCCAATTATATTAAAAGAATGGTATTTTGTTTTCTTTCAACTTTTACCAGCCAGCACAAAAATCGTGAATAGTGTAGGTAGTGTAGTTGTAATGGCGGGTAGGTGAGCTTATGAAATAAAGCACCAGTCTTAATCCATCGGTAGTTTGATTGATGTGTTTCCATATCACAACAGGCGCAGTCGGTAGGATGCGAACCTACCCTCTCAAAGAGAATCTGATTTTGAATGCCTACACGCAATCACAATTATAGAATCTACCCACAAATAGACTGAATCAGTCATATGCGATCGCTGAGACAGTATAAAGTTGTCATCGGCCATTCTCATTTTATCGTGCACCTGTCTAATTACCGTACCGCTTTTATGACATGCAAAAGCGACACGACACTACAACTGAGTGCACATTTAGACAAAGGACGGCTGCCATTTACATTTATCTGTGCACTCAAGTCTAATTACCGTGTCACTAGTGCAGTAAAAAAGCGGTAGGCCGCACGGTACGATGGCCGCCATCACAAACATTGAGCTACCTACCACGCACTTGATGATTGATAATACACTCGTGTTCAAATATTTTTGAGAACCCATGCTTCAATGTTTATGATAGCAAATATCCTCTTCTATTTCCGAAATAAAATAAAATAACAACAAATTTGTATTCAATTCGTCGTCGCCATTATCTTGGTGGCGCAGATGGCGTCTCTAAATAATGTATGGAGTGGGCTCCCATCGCCGGGGCACGGTTTATTAGAGGCCCTTTTCATACTTGCCTAGCCAAGAATCTTAAATAGTGACTGATTTCATATTGATTCAAGTTAGGTACCTATTAATATTTTTAAAGGTTCAGCCATATTTGGACTGTTTTCAAATCTGTAGGTACATTTTTACTTTATACCTAATCCTTTTGGCGATATTTTAGATGAAACCAAAACGTAGATGTTTGCAAAACTTAGATTAGTATAATGGTTTGAAGCATTGCTTTAAGCTTTCGGATTCACTACCTAAAATAATACTAGCAGTCTCGGGACCTTATCTTGTACATCGCAATTACTAGTTTATGCAACTGTTACGTAATAAGGGTCCTTAAAACACGATAAGGATCACACGAGTGTTTTAATGCCTAATTACGTACAGTTGCACACATTACTTTATCTACATCCATATATTAAATCCTCTACTATGCGTTCAAGAACCATTGAGAATGACCTGCATTGCAACCAGAACTATGTCTGCCCCACGAGCTCCTGCGCCCGAAGATGAAGCTGCGCCACCACTCCGGTACGGTAATGTTCATTACGATATCGACTTCGATGTCGTAATGAACATTACGATACTGCTGTGTTCATAATAGAATCCAATGTCGTAATGCTGGTCATTATCTATGGTTTTTGAACGCATAATGGAGGATTTGGGCGTTTTCAAAAAAAAGTGTCCTCTTTCTTTATTTATGAAATTTTGGAAAAAATATGGTTTTTCCTACTGAGAATCAAGAGCACAATAGATTCTGATAGGTTAAAGAAATGTCCCCAAAAAAATGACAGTTTTGCGACGTTTTTATCATACACATACTATAGGCGTGACAAAACTGAGTGATAAAATTTTGTATGAAAAAATGGACACATTTTTTAAACGATCGGAATCGATTGTGCTCTTGATTCTGATTAGGAAAAACCATATTTTTTCCAAAATTTAAAAAAAAAGAAAGGGTACACTTTTTTGAAAACGCCCATTTACTATATGGGTGTAGATAAAGATTAATACCTACTTAAAACAGTAACACTGTAAACATACTTAAAACAAATAAGACAAATGCATTCATACCTTCTGAGGTCCCCTTTTAGATGATTCTAGAACCGCCCTTAAATAAAAACCGCCTCGAAAATAAGAGCGTATTAAAATAAAACTGTCGGTAAACATAAACATCTCGCGCTCACGTCTGACCCGTCAGATAAACAGATCGCGAAACGGCGCGAGTATGACATAAACAAATCGGTCAATATTCGGCGTCGAAGTATCTACGGATATTTAATTCAACGCACACATGCAATATCGTTTGGGGCGGCGTGCCGCGCCTGGGAATCGCGTCGCAGCGAGGCGCGGCGCGAACGGCCCTCGTGCTTTGGCCCGATTTAGCTAATCCATGTCTCGATGGAAGCGTTTGGCATTTGATTTCATTCATTACCCACGTTACCTGTGGTCGTATTATCTGACGCAGAGGTCGGCAACCTTTTGGCACACATGGGCCATATAGTGAAGTAACCTAACCGACAAAAAGATGGAAAACCCCCGACTTTGTCACTTCAAAGTTCAATAATATCTCAAGAACGACTAAACCGATTTTGATGAAACCGTCTAAGAACCATCTTTAGAAAACCTGATTTCAAAAAAAACTACATTTGAATCGGTCCATCCGTTTAAGAGCTACGGTGCCACAGATAGACACATAGACACACATAGCGGTCAAACTTATAATACCCCTCTTTTTGCGTCAGAAATTAAAAATACGAGTAGATAAAGGCGGGCCGTACTTGTAACATAATTTTGTACCTAATAGATATTTACTAAGTTATATATGGTAAGTAAAGTGATATTACAAAAAAACAGTCGCGGGCCGCAAGGAGATAGGTCTCGGGCTGAAGCTCGTGATCGCATTCGCCGTCTCTTTCTACCCTCATGCTACACCATGTGACAGAAAGAAATGTCGAAAACGATTGTGATTTCAAGTGTGTTAGTCAATAAGACCTCAAGTCAAGTCAATTCAAAATATATTTACGAATACTTATTCAATTTAGGCTATAACATGCACTTATGAATGTTTAAAAAAATCTACCACCGGTTCGAAAAAACCTCTGTTGAGAAGAATCCGGCAAGAAACTCAACGAGGTATATGTATTGTTAAAGGGGGAAACTTATAAGTTTTACTGAAAATCTTCATCATCATCATCATCCCAGCCTATATACGTCCCACTGCTGGCACAGGCCTCCTCTCAGAACAAGAGGGCTTGGCCATAGTTCCCACGCGGGCCAGTGCAGATTGGGAACTTCACACGCACCATGAATTGTTTCGCAGGTTAGTGCAGGTTTCCTCACGATGTTTTCCTTCACCGCAAAGCTCGTGGTAATTTTAAATGTAATTCCGCACATGAATTTCGAAAAACTCAGAGGTGCGAGCCGGGGTTTGAACCCACGACCCTCTGTTTGAGAGGCGATAGGTCAAACCACTAGGCCACCACGGCTTTATCATGAGTACACCAAGAAAATGAAAATCTTATTGGTTTCTATTCTTGCGTTTCCTGCTTATCGCACCGAATCTGCACGTCAACCTTTGTCAGTTTCCACTCCACGCGCTAGGGATGTACGTCACTTCTAGTGATGTGCCGTTGTACGAAAACAGTCGACGCTTTAATAACAGTATACATAATATATTTTTTTAACAGATTTACAATACATATTATGAACCTGTGTGAACTTGTGGCTATTTAGCTTGCATGACAAGACCGCCATGCATTATGGTCTGTCCAGAATTCGAGATACTAAAATGACAGTCTGAAATGTCAAACGTAAAAATAATGTGGCCAGCATATAAGGAACAGTGCTGCTCCGTGATTTCGGCTTCGTAAATAACCGATAAAATGTTTATTTTACGATAGCAAAAATAACATTAATGCATTCAATATTCTACTTACCATTTTACTTTATCATACGATAAAGTGATGAAATCTAAGCACAGGTAAAAATACAGTGTTCATCACTTAGTGCCAACCTAAAAAATAATACAGAGGGGCTACTACAAAACTAGAAAAACGAAGTTCGTATGGCACCGTCCCTTTCACTCGCGTATTGAATGAGATAAGCGTCAGCGGGACGGCAACATACGAAGTTCGAGTTTTGCATTTCGTAGTCAGGGCCAGCAGGGCTACTACGAAATTCGAAAATCGAAGTTCGTGTCGTTCCGTCCTTCTGACACTACTATTTAATTTAATACGTAAGTGAGAGGGACGTTACGGTCGGTACGAACTTTGATTTTCGAATTCCGGAGTAGGCCCTCAGATATCACACAACGTATTCAGGTGGTATTCAACCGATTTTCGTTACTTTACTCGTATTGTCATCGGATGTGATCAGTGCGTTTTCTCGTGTTTTTATTTAGATATTCATATCATAGAATAATAAATCAAATATTCATTATTCTCATATTATTTAGTTAATGTAAAACTTACTTAGAATGAAATTGAAACTTAAACATCAACATCTATAAAAAGTCGAAATTTCTCGAAAACGGTCGCATTTTTATTAGACCTATTTTACCTTTTCTAGAATGTCCTAAGTGCCCTACATTTTAGTACATCACGGATCCGTTCATATCTTAATATTTTACGACATACATACATAGGTACCTACAAATCTTTTGGTAATAACCGGTTGCGGCACATCACTATTTATGAGACGCAAAAAACAGGTAACACATGAAACGTCATTTTAGTATCTCGAATTCTGGGACAGACCATACGCACTAATCCGTAAAAAAGTTTTATTTAGGAAAAAATTAAAAATAAAATTATTGCTACTTTTTAGGTCGTTGCCTATGTACTACAAACACAGCAAAGAAACTCAGTTTAAAATATTCTTTGCTGGCACCGACCTTAAAAAAAAATGTTGGCATTATTTGTTGATTCAATCTCTACCTAGTAGCCTTAGATTAAGGCCAGTATTTAATATCATCAATGATTTATAACCTACTTACATGTATATACACATGTATGTACTTACATGTGTTTAGACGACAGATGGCCTAGTGGTTAGAGGACATGACTACGAAGCTTGAGTCCGGGTTCGATTCCCGTGTCGGGCAGATATTTGTATGAAAAATACGAATGTTTGTTCTCGGTTCTTGGGTGTTTACTATGTATTTAAGTATGTATCTATGTATATAATTATATTTATCCGTTGCTTAGTACCCATAACACAAGCTTTGCTAAGCTTACTTTGGGATAGGTCAATTGGTGTGAATTGTCCGTGATATTTATTTATTTATTTATTTATATACGGGTCTTCGTTGAAAAGGTCTCAACCTATTTTTCCCCACAAATCAAAATTACTTAATTGTTTCAAAAACAATATCGCTTAAAACGCTACGGCCATGTTTTTAACGACGGATATAATTTGTTGCTTTGTAAGCAATTAACTAAGGAAACAAACTTATAAGAACGCCCGTTTGAATTTAATGATCGTGCCTTGATGCTGTAATTATAAAACAAATTAACAAGAACTACGTTAACAATTATTGTTGTTTAAGTATCTTTCGAAGTTAAAAGTTTGCTTTTACGTAATAAAACAACTTTATTGAAATACATTTCATAGTTCCATTTTTTTTTTTTTTTTTATTCGACTGGATGGCAAACGAGCAAGTGGGTCTCCTGATGGTAAGAGATACCACGCCCATAAACACCTGCAACCCAGGGGTATTGCAGATGCGTTGCCAACCTAGAAGCCTAAGATGGGATACCTCAAGTGCCAGTGATTTCACCGGCTGTCTTACTCTCCACACCGAAACACAACAGTGCAAGCACTGCTGCTTCACGGCAGGATTAGCGAGCAAGATGGTGGTAGCAATCCGGGCGGACCTTGCACAAGGTCCTACACCTGCAGCATGTTTTACAATTAAATTTAATATTTGTTACATGCTTGTTAGTTGACGTGGATGGGGTTACTTCTCCACAGACATACGTCGCCTGGGACGGAGTTAAGGAAATACATGGTTTCCCAGGACCTGAATTACTCTCTCGGCGTCACTGACTATTTCCACAGGAAAGGCTAGCCGACACGTGTGGAGCCAGGTCGGCTGCAGGAATCTGCCGCATATTTTGGGTTACCTAATACTTGCGCCTAACGAAGACTCCGTTCCGGGATTAATTATGGAGTTGTCCTTCTCCTAGGCACTTGCTGACAAGAGAGAGAAACGACACCAAGGCGGTTCTGCACCAACATCCGCAGACTTCTCTTGTCAGGTCTTAAAGACGTTGTGCACAGGCAACACGCTAAAATTCGTCTGGAACAGACGCGGTAGGCCTGATGATGATTTGCTATTAGAGGTGACACGTACTAGGCAAAACGTGGACTGAGTCTTGCGAGTACGCATCCACAAAAAGACTTGATCCAAAGACTAGCTCCTCGAGTATCTACGAGTACTTAACTCAATTGACTCATTGCGTAATCAAAATGATTCCCGTAAATGCGCTCCCGTGATTGCATATACACCGTGCTAGTTTTACTAGTTTTACGAATATCGAACCACCGAAATGTCATCAAAAGAAACTGGACCTTTTTGTGTTCATAAAACTGCTATTAGAACAAATAATAACTCGCTCCTTTTTCCTGGTATTCATCGCGCAGTGGCTGGGGCGGGTCGGTCGATCCCGAAGACCCGAAGTTCCCGGACGTTTTCCGAATAGTTCCAAGCGCGACGAGCGCAGTGAGCGCACGCATCATGCTTGTTTCAAGTTGGCGGAACGTTGTCAGTCACCGTACTCCTAAATACTCGTACGCTGAAAAAATCGCGGGTGGGAACGCGTACTCACGCGTCCAAGTCAAAATCTATTCCAAAAACCTATTCCAGTAAAAACGTCTCACCTCTACTTGCGACTTAATTGAATAAAGATATTTTGACTTGACTTGACCTGTTCAAGTTATTCCTCCAAAACCCAGTTGCACCATACTAACCTCATTCCGCTGACTGCCTTCGATTAACTAGCGCAATAACGAATGCTAGCAAGCGCGCCAGTACATTCAATAATATAGGAAAAGAGAAAAACTCTTCCAGGAAATGAAATAAGCTCCAAGCCATTATCATCTAAAGTGAATTGCAAATTTGAAGTATTCCTTGGAATGGTCTAGAACGCGAGACAAAGAGGCGCCGCGGACTGGCCCATACTACGAAGTGCAAAATTCGAGCTTCGTATCTTGCCGTCCCGCTGACGCTAATATTATTTAATACGAGAGTGAGAGGGTCGGAACGATACGAACTTCGATTTTCGTATTTCGTAGTAGCGCCACTGCTGGGACTGCGGCTGGCCCCCATTCCACCACGATGGCAGGTGTTACAAGGTGACAAATATTTATCGAATGACGTAAAATTCATTACGACATTATATTCTGTGTTGGCCTAGGAATGAAACTGGTTGACTGTTGAAATATATGGTCTACCACCCTAAAGTTGATAATCGTTTTCATGTCATAAAACAATAATGCCAATAGATGTGTCTGTCAACTTGAAAGTTCGACTTTAGCGACATATTCATTTGATAGGAACTTGTTCAAAAATTGATACACCAATTATTTGGCTGATGGTACAAGCTTTGTATAGTTTGGGACTAAGTCAATTAGTGTCAAGTTGGGCACGTATTTGATTATCGTAATTTAAAATATCTAAAGTTAAAACATCGACGGTCACAATACCGAAAATCAAAATAACGAATGATCTAAATATCTATTATCATTATATCGACGTCTGGAATTCCTAAAACTGAAATATCGAAAGGCTAAAATATCGAAAGTTCAAAATATCTACAACCGAATGATCGATGTCTATAAACCAAATATTATAATATCGAAAATTGAAATAGCGAAGTATCTTAATATCAAGAAAAATGCTAGAACTCGATATTTTTGTCACGGTTGAACCTAACCGCTCCTCGTCGCTGCGCTCGTCGTCGCAGCTAATTTTTAGATTAGATTACTTAGTACCTAGAATTTAAAACTGAAGTCTGATTAATTCAACGGACAAGATTAGGTGCGACGACGAGCGTAGCGAGGAGGAGCGTGTTAGGTTCAACTGTGGCCAAAACAAATTTAAATTTCGTATCAGTAATCGACTATTGTACCCTTCGGTATTATAGACATTCGATATTTAGAATTTCGATCTTAGAATCGTTCGAAATTTCAATTTTCGATATTTTGTCCGTCGATATTAGGATTTTCGAAATTTTTGCATTCGATAATTGTACCGTTCGATAATTTATACTTTCGACATTTTGAATTTCGACATTATGATCGTTCGACATTCTGATTTTTGATATTATGACCGTCGACGTTTTAACCTTAGATATTTTAAATTTCGATATTCAAATTTGTGCCCGTCAAGTTTCCCATGATAATAATTTTTTTTTTTTAAATAATAGATTGTCACTCGACAATATGTCATTAGCGATTGACACGTTGGTGAAACAGGGCCCTGGTTTTCTGAAAACAAACACAGGGCTAAATAAAGCCAGAGGTGTTTCCGCCGAGGCCAGTCGTATATTCGCGCTCGGCTAAGGACTCGCAAGGGAAGGCCTCGACGAGGGATGAGCAGGAGTCATGTTTAAATTTGCAATTCAACTAGAATACCTTCACCCTAACTACGAGTTCAGTGTCGCACTCCCCTCCATATTTGATAAACAAATATGAAAATGAAGTACAGTCGCGCGAATAGGCACGGATCGAAGCGTTCGTTTTCCTCCTTTTGTTTTGACACTTGACATTATTTTCTGAAGCGCGGTGACACCGACCCAGATACTCGGTTCCATTTCATATTCAGCGATGTCTAAACACCGCAGTATTTGATTCGGTAATTCTATTTTAAATGTATTGCCAATCGGCGTGATTGCACCGCGAGTGCTTGCTGTTGACAGGTGATATGATATGATATGAAACAAATTGCTTTTGACATCATTTTGTTTTTGATAAGCGGGATGTTTACTCGACAATTTCAACACAAATGTACAGTCGAGTTCATAAACTTGTGTGCAAAAATTTGATCAAAAATATCTGAACACGCTAAATATTGCACCTTCATACTTTTTAAGACCTTCATCACAACATTTAATGCATAAAGAGTTTGAGTATGAGTTTAGTAACAAATAAATCTTTGTGTGAAAACAATAAATTTACCTAAACCCGGATTTTTAATCCCACGAAAAAAATGTAAACAAAGTTTCGTCATTATCAAAGTGACTTTTCAGGGGATTTCAAGGTACGGGGCAGCTGGAATATTATAAGTACAAAGTTCTGTTGTTACCATGTTTTTTCTATTTTCGATAAAAGAGCCGTTTTACGGGAGACCATCCTTTCATACAACAATGAACGAAAAACAACGGAAAACGTAACAATGAACAATTTAACTACAATAAAAATATAACGACAATGTCGACAATAAAATAATAACAGAACAAGAGTCACTGGAAAACGATTACGAATGTTAGTGCATTGAGTGACGTCTCGCGTTAAGCGTCCCACAGCTTAAAAACCCGGGTGTAATACCAGAACAATAAATAAATTATGCAAACGAAAACAGTATCTTTGTAAATTTAAATATCAAAGTGTAAATGCCAACATAAAGGTTTTCATCAGTAAATCAAAATATTTTATCTTGATTATAAAATACAGTTTTTTTAAAGGGAAGTTTATTTCTGTCGAATGTGGGAAGAATCAATAATCTTTCGAATTCTGCAAATGTTTTTTGATTACGGCAACACCTTTGTTTATATATTTTTCCATGGGATTAAAAATCCGGGTTTTAAAGTGGCGAGTTGTCGTTCATTGTTGTTCTAAGGGTTCTTTGTTCAGCAGTGGACGTCTTCTGGTCTGGCTGATGATGAATAAAAATTTATTGAATCATCGATACACAAATTCACGAGATAATAATTCTTGGACGGCGTTTTAGGCCGGCACTCCACTTCACCCTCAATTTCTTTAACAAGACTTAGGTATTTCTCGTTAACGTCCTTATTCTTATAAAGCTAATAAGAGACGTCGGAGCTTCAAAGGTGACATTGAAATGTATGGACCATTAAGAGGATTGCGATTCGATTCCGTTTGGTGTATCGACGTCCTGTGCCGCGTTGCAAATTCGGTTCCTTTGAGCGCTGTTTGTGCAGTGCGAGTCATCCTCACTTAGCGAGCTCTGTCGTGCGCTGTCTCAAAAGCTATTTTTTACTAGAACCCCCGAGCGGCCGCCTGCCCGACTTATCGCCCTTATAGCCGAATGACGAAAAAAGTGAAACACAACGATCGCAAACATGACGACCATTCCATCGCTCTCTCGCTTTTTTAAATAGAAAACTTATGTGTTCCACTGTACGTGACACGAAATTCGTTCGAAGAGCCTTTTCACACATCTGAGTTTTCGTTAAAACTTATATCTCGCGCTCCATCCGACGCACAAGTATTGACTTTTATTTACCAACCTTTCACATAACTTTTCTTTACACTTTCAAAGATAAATGTTAGTAGACAGAGAAGAGAACTATACGTGTTCAGAGTCAGAGCGAAAGCGAAGAGATTGTGGGATACCGAGAGGAAAAGGTTTGCTCTTCGATTAAAGTAATATCATTTTGGCGGCCTTTAACACCCGGTTAGGAGGCGAAGTGTCGCAGCTGATGTGGCGCGTGTGTTGCGGCGTGTGGCGCGTGGCGCGGCGTGGCACGTCGCGCCGCATCGCCCGCGGCCGGCGCGAGGAAGGGGTGAGCAAATTGACAAGGGGCCTCGGAGTGGATCGTCGTTTTGCGAGTGACGGCGAGTATCCGCGACCAGAATACGGAATTAGCCAGAGGCCTCCGGGGGAAATAAAACAACACGGGTCCTGTAAAAAATATGACAGAGACGCGAGGCGCGAGTGAGAGCGATAGCGGGACACCAGACTCGGCTCGGAGACTTTTTGGACTGTATTATAATAGGTCATACAACCGCTCACCTTATTGCCTTACACTTTTACGTCACTTTTTCTTGAAAGTTAAATCAAAGAAAATAAACCGAAAGCACCGAGGGTTCCTAACACTGGATATTCGTGGGATATTCACTGATTAATATTTGCACGAAATCCTCAATGAAAGAGTCCGACTTCATCATCATTTTCATCTTATAAATGAATCGCACCAAGACAAACATACTGCATCTTCTAGACATACTATCGCTTATAGTACCTAATACCCTCTGGCTTATTGAATCTGTATCGTTTAGTGGGGTGACACTCTTTCCCGGCCTGGATAATACCGACATGAAAATACCGACCCTGTTTTTGTGTAACTGACATGAGTTTCTATGGGCGTGTACATGAAAAACAGAGTCGGTATTTCCATGTCGGTAGTGTCGGGGTAGGGAAAGAGTGTCACGTCGTTTAGTGTTTCCGCTGGCGCGCGTGGTTGGCGCGGCGTGGGTGCGGCACGCGCGCCTATCCATTTCACCGTCCGCCAGATCACTCATCCATCACAACTACCGACATTATATATTATCAGGTCCCGAAACACTT
Organism: Choristoneura fumiferana; assembly: GCF_025370935.1. Classification (NCBI taxonomy): domain Eukaryota; kingdom Metazoa; phylum Arthropoda; class Insecta; order Lepidoptera; family Tortricidae; genus Choristoneura; species Choristoneura fumiferana. The sequence goes on along the minus strand of NC_133474.1, from coordinate 23,141,287 downwards.
TCCAAGTCTCAAACAGACTTATAAATAGGTAAAGTCACCAGTTTTAAATGCGCTCCTCGATAAATCGTCACAAAAACAGTTCAACCGATTTTGATGAAACATGTCTAAGAACCATCGCTAAAAAACCTGATTTCAAATTTAAAAAATCGCTTTAAGAGCTACGGTGCCACAGACAGACACACATTAGCGGTCAAACTTATAACACCCCTCTTTTTGCGTTGGGGGTTATAAAAGAAAATAAGGGGACACGTGAGTTTCATTAGTAAAAAAAAAGAATACTTTAGAATTCGAATTAGAATCGTTTATTGCAAGTCACATTATAATAATAATTTCCTAGTCTAAAAATGGTTTTATTAATACAACATAATATAACGATACAAAATTATTTTCGTTCAATTAACTACATTTCGATAAAATGCAAATACTTAATAAAAATTATCGCTGAAACTCAAGTGGCCCGTACTTTCTTTTGACTAGTTTAATTAAAAATGTCAGGCGCACACATTCGGATATTAATACCAAAATTTGCTAGAATTTAATTACATAATAAATATCACGGGGTGATTCGTAAATATATTAATATAGAAAACTTGTTCCTTCAAAGATATCAGAATAAGGGGTTGTCTCTATTTGTTTTGTTCGAATAGACGGAGACGGCATCACATTTAACCATCAGTTAACACTAATCAATGGATGGTGAAACAGCCCCTAAATATCCAAAATTCGAGGACTGATTTGAGTTTACCATTCGCAATATACCTACTACGACCAGTAGGGCTACTACGAAACGTACGTTCGTGTCGTGCGGTCCCTCTGACACTTATACTATTTAATACGAGAGCAAGACCGCACGACACGAACTTCGTGTTTCGAGTTTCGTAGTAGCCCTGCAGAACTCAAGCATTGGACAGTTGTTATCAAAACTAAGTTTGTACAAAAATCAATACAAACTTTACTAAAAAAGCAAGGATCGGAATAAAGTTCCGAAAAAGTGAATTTCAGTAGGGATGTTTCGCGGCACATCGCAGGAGTTGCCGCGCCGGCGCCGGCAGGAGGCGCTAATTAAGATCACATTACTCAAAAACTTTATAATGAAGAGCGCTCTCAACACACTAATTAGATTTTTCTTTTGTTAAAATCCGGCGTGGGCGGGAGTTTTCGAAAAATCCTTACTTAGTGCACTCCTATGATACTTTATCTACATGTGTGCCAAGTTTAGGTCTGTCAGCCTGTCCTGTCACAGTATACTGTTTACAGGTATGGATAAATTTTGTTACGTAATGAGTTGATTGGTTTGGCGTAGGTACTTAATGTGGCCTCCTAACCGTTAAGGAGTTATACCTGCATCATCAGCTCACCTGAATAACCAGAAAGAATACAACTAAAGGTCTACCTATACGTGCATATGATGTTTAAAGAAACTTCCTCTAACTCCTAACCCTTAAGGAGTTTAACCTTCCATCATCAGCTCATCAACATGAGATGATGTCTGTCAGACGCAAATACTTAATAACTCGAGATAATTATATAAAAACGTAATGCGTGCCTACAAAATTTGAGGGTTGCCCTCGATTTCCCTGAGATTTCGTCACCAGATTCTGATTTGGTGACAATGGGACTACCTCAGGAGTAGATATTATTTCGAATAAAAAAATATTTAAAAAATCGGTCCACAATTGAGCGAGAAATCGGTGAACTAACATAAATAAATATAATAGCGGAATGCATAACCTCCTCATTTTTTGAAGTCGGTTAAAGAGCTTTTTGCAGCGTACGTGCAGTATAAAATTTTGAATTTTGAAATTTTATCTTTCTACAACCAGTAAAAACGCAAAATCTGTTTTTTTTTCCGTTCCCATAAAAAAACGGGAAATGCTCTGTTAATGCTCCCTAAATCCCAAGGAACACACTTGCCAAGTTTCAGCTATCTACGACCAGTAAAAAGAAAAATCCCGTTTTTCCCTGTTCGTGTGAAATTTGGACAGTCCTCTCTCAGTGCTCCTCTACATTGCCGAATTTCAGCTTTCTACCAGTAAAACGAAAAGTCCATTTTTTCCCTTTCCCGTGAGATTTCGGCAAATTATCTCTTAATCGTTCCACAATAATACTAATGCTGTTTAATGTAAAATTGCAATAATACTAACGATAAATCCTGTTTTTTCCCGTTAACGTCAGAATTTCGGGAAATCCTTTTGTAGTGCTCCCTACACTCTCCAAGGAACCTAAATGCCAAATTTGAGTTTTCTGCGATCAGTAAAACGAAATATCCCGTATTTTTCCCGTTCCCGTTGGAATTTTGGAAAGTCCTCTCTTAACGCTCTTCTACAATCCCCAAGCAACCTACATGCCGAATTTAGCTTTCTAGGACCATTAAAATGAAAGATCCTGTTTTTTTCCCTTTCCCGTGGGAATTTCGGGAAATTATTTCTTAATGGTTTTTCTTCACTTCTCAAGCAACTTACATGCCAAATTGCCAGCTTCTGCGACCAGTAAAACGAAAAATCCCATTTTTCCCGTTCCCGTTCGTCAGAACTTCGGGAAATCCTTTTGTAGTGTTCCCCTACACTCCTCAAGGAACCTAAGTATATGCAAAATATCAGTTTTCTAGGACCAGTAAAATGAAAAATCGATCCCGTTAAACTGAATATAAATCCCGTTTTTCCTTATCCCGTGGGAATTTTCCCAATTCCTTAAAACTTTTTTTACTATTATAACACCTACTTCTATGCCAAATTTGAAGAGTCTAGTTATTATTTCATAGAATTCAGTTAAACTGAATATATAAATCCCGTTTTTTCCTTATCCCTTGGGAATTTCCAAAATCCTGAAATCGATGTTTTATTAATGTAATACTACTACTTGTGAATCAAATTTGAAGTCTAGTTATTACAGTTACTGAGATAGGGTCACTCGGAATCGAATATATAAATCCCGTTTTTCCCGTTACCGTTAGAATTTCAAAAATCCTTCCTTAGTGGATGCCTACATTGTATAAGGTATCTATGTGCAAAATTTCAAGTCTCTAGGTCCAGTGGTTTGGGCTGTGCGTTGAAATATCAACGATTGCTTTTCGATTGACTTTGTCACCACATTACCCCTTTCAGGGGTTGAATTCTCAAAAAACCTGAAAACGTGTTTACTTATTTGTTGTTAAGAATACTCCTGTGAAGTTTCGAATAAAATAGTCTAACTAATCTTGTTTCCCATACTAACTTTGGACCCCATTTCACCCCTTAGAGGGTGAATTTTGAAAAATCCTTTCTTAGTGCACCCCTAGACCTTAAAAGGAACCTACGTGCTAAATTTGAAATCCTAGAACCAGCGGTTTGGGCTGTGCGTTGATACATCAGTCAATCACCTTTGCCTTTATATATATAGATAGAAAACTTGTTCCTTAAAGATATCAGAATAAGGGGTTGTCTCTATTTGTTTTGTTCGAAATAGACGGAGACGGCATCACATTTAACCATCAGTTAACACTAATCAATGGATGGTGAAACAGCCCTAAATATCCAAAATTCGAGGACTGATTTTGAGTTTACCATCGCAATATACCTACTAGACCAGTAGGGCTACTACGAAACGTAAGTTCGTGTCGTGCGGTCCTCTGACACTTATACTATTAATACGAGAGCAAGCCGCATGACACGA